>NW_026606653.1:0-107500 GCF_029890125.1 Rhinichthys klamathensis goyatoka | reverse complement strand
CACTAACCAGACCCTAAACCTACCCATCACACACACACATACACACACACACACACACACACACTAAACATACCCATCACACAAAACTTTCTGCATTTTTACATTTTCAATAAGAATCAGTCTGATTTATAAGATGTTTTTCTCATGGGGACCAAAAAAGGACAAAATGGCATTTTGACACTCACTCACTCTCTCTCACTCACTCTCACACACACACACACACACACACACACACACACACACACACACACACACACGCACACACACACACACACACACCAGAGGTGGGTAGAGTATCCAAAAACTGTACTCAAGTAAAAGTACAAGTACTTATAGAAATATTTACTCAAAGTAAAAGTAAAAGTAATAATCTTAAAAGTTACTTGAGTAAGAGTAAAAAAGTATCCAATGAAAAAACTACTCAAGTAGTTAGTTACTAGTTACTTTGGATCACATAGGCCTATATATATATATATATAACATGACATTATTTAGATATTTTTTTATTTTAATGACTAAAATTATCATAATTAGATGAGCTATCTTTGCAACAAAAACAGAAGAGACAAACATTATTTCTGTATATCTGTATATTATATCTATAGCCCGAAAACCATTGCCTGTCCTTTGGTTTGTATAATAGTATAATAACTTATACAACTACATTTGGATTATTAGACAATGTCGGAATAAAGTGACTCTATGGAGTTTTGCATTCATATGTAAAGGGGTGGGAACCATTGACACAGATTAGAAAGTGTAAAAACTCTGCACATGTGCCCGCAGTCATGTCATGCCAAACACAACCAACGATCAAATGCACGGATCTTCTTCTGTCTGTTCTCCAAAATGTATTTAAATGTAGGCTATATTTGTGAAAGCATCTTTAAACTGGTTAACTGTGTCTAATAAGGCAGGCAAAGGCATTCGTTTTCAAGTCGAGTTCGCACGTCACTGCGCAATACACACATTGTGTGTGTACACACATTCATAAACTGGACGATAGCTTATTTAATGTATAAATTAATGTATATGTCCAAGAAAAGGGTAATGTCATACTTTGTAGTAGTGCTATATGGCGTAATAATCTGTTTGGTTGTAAAATGTATTAACGTTACCTGAATGAAATGAAATCGAATGTATCGTCGTGTGGAATAATTCATTCACAGACAGCTTACGAAGTAACATACGAAGATGTTCAACTAATAAAGATCTTCATCGCTGGCAAAAAAATATGATGCATTTGCAGATTTACTTTCTAGACTGTATGTAGACTACCGCCACTTCATACGTTCTTGATGTAATCTTGATGTTGATGTAATCTTCCTGTTACGACTCCGAGATGATTCAGTGCGTGCAGGAAACTGAACAGATCATTCAAACTGATTCGCGAACCGATTTAGACAGATCTGCCCAACTTGTTTGATGAAGTCTTTGAACAGAATCGACTCAAAAGAGTGATTCATTTGTGAATTGAGCATCGCTCATGCCCAGAAAAAAGAGAGAGCGCGCGCTTAGAATAAACTACGCTTTTAACAACATATTGCATTAAAATAAAGTAACGAGAGGAACGTCGCCCAACGTAACGAAGTAAAAGTACCGTTTTTTCATTAGAAATGTACTCGAGTTAAAGTAAAAGTACCCACAATTAAATCTACTCTTAAAAGTTAAAAATTTCCAAAAAAATACTCAAGTAAATGTAACGAAGTAAATGTACTTCGTTACTACCCACCTCTGACACACACACACACACACACACACACACACACACACACACACAGTACCTTGGCTGGGCTGATGGGACAGATAGTCACGTGTGAAACGGTAGACATCCGTACTCTGAATCAGTGTGAGGCTGCTGAAAACTTCATCACAGCCTTTCAAGCTACAAACAGAAATACAGGAATGAATGGGTGAAATACAAATGTTTTTTTGCTAGACGTCAAGGAAGGTTCCAAGGCTTTGTTGTGTTCCAGGTTCAGGTTCAACGTTGATTATAATAATAAATGTAATTTGAGCTGCAAATCAGCATATTAGAATGATTTCTGGAGGGTCAGGTAATGGACCTTTGCCAATCACAGAAATAAATTACAATTTAATAGATATTTAAAAACAAAAGCGTTCTTTTCAAATTTGAATATTTCTCAATATTTTTGATCGAATAATTGCAGCCTTGGTGAGCGTAAGAGACTCGTTTAAAAACACTCTGAACCTACATTTGAGCAGTGGCGTATCTCTGCAAATAGCCCAGAACAGACAGTGGAGACACGCTCTCTTTTTAAACAAGCATTACTACATACTAACCTGAACTTTATCAGATATTATGCTCATATCATAATTAAAAATGAATTAATAACATTAATGTTTCTAGTTAATTAACTTCTTTAAACAAACGAGTGTCTTGTAACTTGAGGAACACAGTGAAGACTCTATGCTTACTGTTTATTTCTATGCATTGTGTGGGTTTTAGGAAGCAAATGAATGATTTTCACAAAAGGACGGCTCTAGATCTGGCAGACCAGGGTCAGGGCCATTACACGGATGACTGAACCAACCCAGGTTCAAAGCTTGACTAAGGACTCAATGTTTCACAGGTAGAGAGCTCACATTTCTCTGTAAGAATCACAGCTGATGGTCTTAGGGATGACAGAAAGACTATCTGGACCGATCCCAGGGAGGAACAGGTGCAAGTAAGTCTGGAACCACAGAGCAAATGTCTGCGGGTTGAAGGTTTCAAATCTGGTCACCAGGTTCATCAAGGTCATGTTCAGAATGACGCTGCTCACAGCAGTGTTGATGCTGGATACGTTTCTCTGAAAACAAAGCACAATGCTGACACTTCCACAAATACTCTTGAATTGCACTGCACTGGGCACTGAGTACATCTGAATCAACATTTATTTAGCCAAAACAACACACACACACACATTATATGAATATGCAAGTCAATAAAAATGATTCACACCTGTGCAGAAGAGCTGATGAATTTGTTAAAGAAATCATCCAACTGGTTCTGGTCTGGAGAGTTTACAACAGATCCAAACACTTCTCTCACGGCAGACTCATCCTCCAACAGACCTGGCGTCAAGATTCGCTCTACCTTCTGTTCATCAGTGAGAGAGCCATACACTGCTTCCTGCAACGTAAACATAAACAAATGGTTACTTCTATTAGGAAATGAAACTTGGATTTCAGACCATCACTGCACAAAGAACTTGTCAGCAAGGAAAGTTTGAAATCTAGTTTGAACAGAGTTTTGAGTTTTACCTTAGAGATGTTGAATTCTGCCAAGTCAGAATAAGGCACATAGGTGAAGAACTGACCAAGGTTCAAATCCAGCCAGTCAGTATCATTTTTGATGTCCTGTTTGCAGGCTGCAGAATGTAGACAGTAAAATTATGATAACAGTTCATCTAAGTGTTGACATTAATGTACGATATATTAATTCAAGCAGCACTTTTATTCAAAGCTACTTAAAAACCTGTATGATACAAACGGACACACCTGGCTGATTGATCTGGTTCACAGACTGCTTAAGGTAGAGCAATAGACTTGCAGCAATTTCCTCTCTTCTTTTGGCTGGCATTTGTGAATAAGCTGTACTAAGTCCTTCAACACTGTGAACAACATGAGATTCACTGACATCCTGATTCTCACAATATCTCTTTAATGAATGTTTACTTAAATATCATTAAAAAAAGATAAAACCTATAGCAGCCCATTTACACAGCTAAATCAAAAGAAAAACCTCCTCAACAAACAAACTCAAAAATAATTCAAAATAAGTGTGGCGAGCAGGACGAGGCCGAGGGCCGTGAGAGACCGGTGCGTCGCTCAGGAGTCGCTCATCAGTAATCACGCCAACGGCCTCGCGCGTAGACCAATAGAGAAAACAAAACCAAATTGTGTAGCAAAAGAACACATAAAAGATGTTTAAGTATTGAAAGTGCCAGATTTTAAAAAAGCTTTATCGAATATCTCACATCACATGGTAGTTAGTGCAGCTGATGTTAGCTGTGACTGTAACCAGCATTTCCGCGGTGAAACTGGGAAGGATAGGGATGAGCTTCACAGTGAACCACGTAACCCAGACAGAGGCCTCAAATTCCTGGATCTTCGATCTGATGATTATGAAGGTTCGGTTCATCATCACGTCTCTCACAGCAGGGATGATATCGGGACTCTGCAAAAACACAAACCCAGGATTGTAAACGGCACTGTAAGAGAGTACCGTACTTTGGGCTATTCTCCACGGCATCAATGCGATCTCTGTCAGACACTTTGACTTATTGACTTGCCTCAGGAGCTGCGCTCAGTACCGTCAGAAACTCCTCCACGTTCTCGAAACCGTCGCCTTCCTCCAGTCGGTCGAACACAGCGCTGATCTGGTTGGTGTTGTTCAGCACTCCAGAGCTCAGTGTGAGTTTAGCTACTTGGGTAGGGGTCAGCAGTTCCAATGATTCAAACTAAAGCACATCAGACACAGATTAAGCAGTTCATTAAAAAAAAAAAAAAAAAAAAAAAACTTTTTTAAATAAATGACAGTTCACACGAGCTACTGGAGCAAGCCAAAAAAAGTTACTCACACTGGAGAAATTTCCATTCAGGGACTTCAAATCCTCCAAGTCAGCGTAGCTGGAGAAATTGCCAATGTTCTTCTCAAGCCAGTCAGCACTGCTCGTAGTTTTGGAAAGACAGGCAGGATCTGGATTGAACACAGAGCATTGGGGGAATTCATCAGAGCACCACTGAATTGTGAGAAAGCTGAAATAACTGTGACAAGCTGAGACGTTGACGGACGCTTAGGGAACTACAGCGCGAGAGATGACAACTCAAGGCAGTGATGGCACTAAAAAGTACCTTTTAGGTCGTCTCTCGACAAGAAGCGTTGGACGAATTGAGTGAAGACAGCTCGTTTCTGCTCCTCCGCCATGAGGGATGCCTGACGACCGAGAGCCTGCACCCTGAATCAGGAAAGATCAGCGAACGTCACGGATTGCCAGACTTTACTCCGCTAAACACCACTTGAGGATTTCCACAGCACTGAGAGCATACTTACACAACTTGGTAGGTGTCGCAACTGAAGTTCTTGGAGCTAAGGCAGGACAGAAAGTCCATAGAGACTGCTGACAAAAATGGTCTCAGCCTGTCCTGGAACCAGGCGGCAACGAAGCTGGCATCCGTCAGCTGTGCAGCGCTGAAGTTGTTGACTTTCACCTCTCCAATGGCATCGAGAACATGGGACTGAGGCTGACCGTTGGGTAGGGTCTGTAAAAATAATGGGGCATGTCAATTCAGAGCTCTGAGGCAGCACTTCATTTTCTGTTCCATAAAAAGCAGAGGTGTCGCCTACCTTGTTGGAGAACTTTGACAGAGCATCCTCCAGAACTCCTGCCACTTTCTGGAAGAAAAGCTTCCACGTCTCTGTGCTGACGCTCGTGCCGCCTGGCGCCTTGCAAGTCAGCAGCGTCAAGATGTCATCAGAGGACAGAGATGATGCAACCTTGAAAGAGGTGGACAGATTTAGGCAGTCAGAGACACAGGACACTTTGCAAAGGCAAGCACTCGGGTGCAGAGCTCATGGAGGACTTACCGAAGAGCAGGCATAATCAGAGATGCTGAAGCCGCACAGCCCAGCCGAGAAATTTGCAGACGAACTCTGAGCCTCAACTTGACCACTGCAAGGCACAAAAGCACGATTCCCATTTACAACACTTTCTGAAGCCTACCTCTGCTTTCAGTAGATACCAAACCAATACTCACCGGTTAACATCTTGACACAGCCTGTTTTCTGTAAAGGAAGAACAAAAAATAAAAGATCAGATGGAGAACTTTCACATCCTATCTTATGAGTTTATTGCAAAATGACTCAATACGATCAATCGCAAACTGCCGTTGTGTGTTCTGACTTACCATCTACTAATGTTTCATTGCACTATTGCGAGAGAAGATGAAGCAGAAAGAAAAGAGAAAACAATTATGAACAGCTTCTCTTGGGCTTTAAATCAACTCATAAGCCATCTTAAACAATGAAGTACTTACGAAACCGACGGGGCGAGGAGGCGTACAGTCTGAAGAGAAGCCAAGAAAAAAGAGATTTCGGTCAATAGGAGGCCACTGGCATATGGCTTACATACACATGCATTTTGTCAGAATTCTTTTGTTTTACTCTGGTCATGCCATACCTTCTGCTTGTGACTGTAGAAGTTGGTCTACACTGGACTTGAGCTCCACTTTAAGTCCAGGTGGGAGAACTGCCAAAGCCGTCTCCAGGCCTTTCAATCTAAACAAAACATACAAAATGCAGATCTTCAGTGCTTGTTTCTACAGACTGCATACAAACTTAAAACCAAAGGTGCCAGGTTTCTCACATTGCACTGTAAGAGTCACATGTGAGGTTGGTGGGGATCACCACCAGAACTGAAGGACGGAAGCTGGCCAGCAGGACCACGAGATTGATTTGAAACCACAGCTCGTAGTCACTCGTTTGGAAGAGGGGGAATTTGGGAGCCAGAGCAGTCAAAGTCAGGTTCAGCATTGTGTCTCGGACATCCACGTTTCTGATGTAGGTTACGTTTTCCTGGAGGAGGGAGGGAAACAGAGCCTTCTTGTTCAAGAGCATCACAATCGTGGTCTAGGCCAATTAGGATAATCAGGTTCATCAAAAAAAAAAAAAAAACTCACCTCCTTGCTGACTTCAACAAATTTTTCAAAGAATTTCTCAAGCTGATTCTCATCTGGGGATTTTAGGATGCTGCTCAACACCTCCTTCACCACGGTCACATTTTCAAGAGCACCGGTGGACGGATCCAACAGCAGCTCGGCTTTCTGATCAGGTGACAGGGTTTCCAGAGCTGCCATCTAAGGTGAACAAAACACCAAGGAAATAGCAGGAATGATTGTCAGCGCTCTGCTTTCTACCCAACACTAAGCACTAGTACAAGTGCCAATCAAAGGCTCTACTAAAGCTGTATGACAACAGAAACATAAGAGAAGGTAGGTATTTTACCCCGCTGACGTTCAACTCCTTAAGGTCCGAGTAATTGGCCAATGTGGTGAATGGGCCCAAGTTGGCATTAAGCCAATCAGCATCGCTGGTAATGTTCTGTCTGCAACCTGTTTTTAAAGATAGGGGTGGAGGAAGATCAGTCTGAATCCCTGCACTGTTATGAAGTTGACACACACACAGCTGTCAGCTGGGGGGGGGGAAACCCCACTGCAACGCACTCTATTCTGGCAATAGAGGGATGCCGCAAAAGCATGCTCTGGAAAGGCCTACCTGGAAGGCTAAATTGGGTGGCAAATTTCTTCAGGTGCTCCACCAGAACTTTGGTTATCTCCTGCGTCCTGATGAATGTCATTTCGTGGAACACAGATCCCAGTCCTTCAACGCTGCAACAGAAAGCCAAAGAGGGTCATTATGTGGATGTATTGGTACAGATCTACAAACTTCCTGTCTCCAAATTCAGGCACTCACATCACATGGTAGTTGGTGCAGTTGATGTTAGCTGTGACTGTAACCAGCATTTCCGCGGTGAAACTGGGAAGGATAGGGATGAGCTTCACAGTGAACCACGTAACCCAGACAGAGGCCTCAAATTCCTGGATCTTCGATCTGATGATTATGAAGGTTCGGTTCATCATCACGTCTCTCACAGCAGGGATGATATCGGGACTCTGCAAAAACACAAACCCAGGATTGTAAACGGCACTGTAAGAGAGTACCGTACTTTGGGCTATTCTCCACGGCATCAATGCGATCTCTGTCAGACACTTTGACTTATTGACTTGCCTCAGGAGCTGCGCTCAGTACCGTCAGAAACTCCTCCACGTTCTCGAAACCGTCGCCTTCCTCCAGTCGGTCGAACACAGCGCTGATCTGGTTGGTGTTGTTCAGTACTCCAGAGCTCAGTGTGAGTTTAGCTACTTGGGTAGGGGTCAGCAGTTCCAATGATTCAAACTAAAGCACATCATGGACACAGATTAAGCAGTTCATAAAAAAAAAAAAAAAAAAAAAACTTTTTTAAATAAATGACAGTTCACACGAGCTACTGGAGCAAGCCAAAAATAGTTACTCACACTGGAGAAATTTCCATTCAGGGACTTCAAATCCTCCAAGTCAGCGTAGCTGGAGAAATTGCCAATGTTCTTCTCAAGCCAGTCAGCACTGCTCGTAGTTTTGGAAAGACAGGCAGGATCTGGATTGAACACAGAGCATTGGGGGAATTCATCAGAGCACCACTGAATTGTGAGAAAGCTGAAATAACTGTGACAAGCTGAGACGTTGACGGACGCTTAGGGAACTACAGCGCGAGAGATGACAACTCAAGGCAGTGATGGCACTAAAAAGTACCTTTTAGGTCGTCTCTCGACAAGAAGCGTTGGACGAATTGAGTGAAGACGGCTCGTTTCTGCTCCTCCGCCATGAGGGATGCCTGACGACCGAGAGCCTGCACCCTGAATCAGGAAAGATCAGCGAACGTCACGGATTGCCAGACTTTACTCCGCTAAACACCACTTGAGGATTTCCACAGCACTGAGCATACTTACACAACTTGGTAGGTGTCGCAACTGAAGTTCTTGGAGCTAAGGCAGGACAGAAAGTCCCTAGAGACTGCTGACAAAAATGGTCTCAGCCTGTCCTGGAACCAGGCGGCAACGAAGCTGGCATCCGTCAGCTGTGCAGCGCTGAAGTTGTTGACTTTCACCTCTCCAATGGCATCGAGAACATGGGACTGAGGCTGACCGTTGGGTAGGGTCTGTAAAAATAATGGGGCATGTCAATTCAGAGCTCTGAGGCAGCACTTCATTTTCTGTTCCATAAAAAGCAGAGGTGTCGCCTACCTTGTTGGAGAACTTTGACAGAGCATCCTCCAGAACTCCTGCCACTTTCTGGAAGAAAAGCTTCCACGTCTCTGTGCTGACGCTCGTGCCGCCTGGCGCCTTGCAAGTCAGCAGCGTCAAGATGTCATCAGAGGACAGAGATGATGCAACCTTGAAAGAGGTGGACAGATTTAGGCAGTCAGAGACACAGGACACTTTGCAAAGGCAAGCACTTGGGTGCAGAGCTCATGGAGGACTTACCGAAGAGCAGGCATAATCAGAGATGTTGAAGCCACACAGCCCAGCCGAGAAATTTGCAGACGAACTCTGAGCCTCAACTTGACCACTGCAAGGCACAAAAGCACGATTCCCATTTACAACACTTTCTGAAGCCTACCTCTGCTTTCAGTAGATACCAAACCAATACTCACCGGTTAACATCTTGACACAGCCTGTTTTCTGTAAAGGAAGACCAAAAAATAAAAGATCAGATGGAGAACTTTCACATGCTATCTTATGAGTTTATTGCAAAATGACTCAATTCGATCAATCGCAAACTGCAGTTGTGTGTTCTGACTTACCATCTACTAATGTTTCATTGCACTATTGCGAGAGAAGATGAAGCAGAAAGAAAAGAGAAAACAATTATGAACAGCTTCTCCCCTGGCTTTAACTCAACTCATAAGCCATCTTAAACAATGAAGTACTTACGAAACCGACGGGGCGAGGAGGCGTACAGTCTGAAGAGAAGCCAAGAAAAAAGAGATTTCGGTCAATAGGAGGCCACTGGCATATGGCTTACATACACATGCATTTTGTCAGAATTCTTTTGTTTTATTCTGGTCATGTCATACCTTCTGCTTGTGACTGTAGAAGTTGGACTACACTGGACTTGAGCTCCACTTTAAGTTCAGATGGGAGAACTGCCAAAGCCGTCTCCAGGCCTTTCAATCTAAACAAAACATACAAAATGCAGATCTTCAGTGCTTGTTTCTACAGACTGCATACAAACTTAAAACCAAAGGTGCCAGGTTTCTCACATTGCACTGTAAGAGTCACATGTGAGGTTGGTGGGGATCACCACCAGAACTGAAGGACGGAAGCTGGCCAGCAGGACCACGAGATTGATTTGAAACCACAGCTCGTAGTCACTCGTTTGGAAGAGGGGGAATTTGGGAGCCAGAGCAGTCAAAGTCAGGTTCAGCATTGTGTCTCGGACATCCACGTTTCTGATGTAGGTTACGTTTTCCTGGAGGAGGGAGGGAAACAGAGCCTTCTTGTTCAAGAGCATCACAATCGTGGTCTAGGCCAATTAGGATAATCAGGTTCATCAAAAAAAAAAAAAAAAAAAAAAAAAAACTCACCTCCTTGCTGACTTCAACAAATTTTTCAAAGAATTTCTCAAGCTGATTCTCATCTGGGGATTTTAGGATGCTGCTCAACACCTCCTTCACCACGGTCACATTTTCAAGAGCACCGGTGGACGGATCCAACAGCAGCTCGGCTTTCTGATCAGGTGACAGGGTTTCCAGAGCTGCCATCTAAGGTGAACAAAACACCAAGGAAATAGCAGGAATGATTGTCAGCGCTCTGCTTTCTACCCAACACTAAGCACTAGTACAAGTGCCAATCAAAGGCTCTACTAAAGCTGTATGACAACAGAAACATAAGAGAAGGTAGGTATTTTACCCCGCTGACGTTCAACTCCTTAAGGTCCGAGTAATTGGCCAATGTGGTGAATGGGCCCAAGTTGGCATTAAGCCAATCAGCATCGCTGGTAATGTTCTGTCTGCAACCTGTTTTTAAAGATAGGGGTGGAGGAAGATCAGTCTGAATCCCTGCACTGTTATGAAGTTGACACACACACAACTACGGTGAGCTGTCAGCTGGGGGGAAAAAAACCCCACTGCAACGCACTCTATTCTGGCAATAGAGGGATGCCGCAAAAGCATGCTCTGGAAAGGCCTACCTGGAAGGCTAAATTGGGTGGCAAATTTCTTCAGGTGCTCCACCAGAACTTTGGTTATCTCCTGCGTCCTGATGAATGTCATTTCGTGGAACACAGATCCCAGTCCTTTAACGCTGCAACAGAAAGCCAAAGAGGGTCATTATGTGGATGTATTGGTACAGATCTACAAACTTCCTGTCTCCAAATTCAGGCACTCACATCACATGGTAGTTGGTGCAGTTGATGTTAGCTGTGACTGTAACCAGCATTTCCGCGGTGAAACTGGGAAGGATAGGGATGAGCTTCACAGTGAACCACGTAACCCAGACAGAGGCCTCAAATTCCTGGATCTTCGATCTGATGATTATGAAGGTTCGGTTCATCATCACGTCTCTCACAGCAGGGATGATATCGGGACTCTGCAAAAACACAAACCCAGGATTGTAAACGGCACTGTAAGAGAGTACCGTACTTTGGGCTATTCTCCACGGCATCAATGCGATCTCTGTCAGACACTTTGACTTATTGACTTGCCTCAGGAGCTGCGCTCAGTACCGTCAGAAACTCCTCCACGTTCTCGAAACCGTCGCCTTCCTCCAGTCGGTCGAACACAGCGCTGATCTGGTTGGTGTTGTTCAGTACTCCAGAGCTCAGTGTGAGTTTAGCTACTTGGGTAGGGGTCAGCAGTTCCAATGATTCAAACTAAAGCACATCATGGACACAGATTAAGCAGTTCATAAAAAAATAAAATAAAATAAAAAACACTTTTTTAAATAAATGACAGTTCACACGAGCTACTGGAGCAAGCCAAAAATAGTTACTCACACTGGAGAAATTTCCATTCAGGGACTTCAAATCCTCCAAGTCAGCGTAGCTGGAGAAATTGCCAATGTTCTTCTCAAGCCAGTCAGCACTGCTCGTAGTTTTGGAAAGACAGGCAGGATCTGGATTGAACACAGAGCATTGGGGGAATTCATCAGAGCACCACTGAATTGTGAGAAAGCTGAAATAACTGTGACAAGCTGAGACGTTGACGGACGCTTAGGGAACTACAGCGCGAGAGATGACAACTCAAGGCAGTGATGGCACTAAAAAGTACCTTTTAGGTCGTCTCTCGACAAGAAGCGTTGGACGAATTGAGTGAAGACGGCTCGTTTCTGCTCCTCCGCCATGAGGGATGCCTGACGACCGAGAGCCTGCACCCTGAATCAGGAAAGATCAGCGAACGTCACGGATTGCCAGACTTTACTCCGCTAAACACCACTTGAGGATTTCCACAGCACTGAGCATACTTACACAACTTGGTAGGTGTCGCAACTGAAGTTCTTGGAGCTAAGGCAGGACAGAAAGTCCCTAGAGACTGCTGACAAAAATGGTCTCAGCCTGTCCTGGAACCAGGCGGCAACGAAGCTGGCATCCGTCAGCTGTGCAGCGCTGAAGTTGTTGACTTTCACCTCTCCAATGGCATCGAGAACATGGGACTGAGGCTGACCGTTGGGTAGGGTCTGTAAAAATAATGGGGCATGTCAATTCAGAGCTCTGAGGCAGCACTTCATTTTCTGTTCCATAAAAAGCAGAGGTGTCGCCTACCTTGTTGGAGAACTTTGACAGAGCATCCTCCAGAACTCCTGCCACTTTCTGGAAGAAAAGCTTCCACGTCTCTGTGCTGACGCTCGTGCCGCCTGGCGCCTTGCAAGTCAGCAGCGTCAAGATGTCATCAGAGGACAGAGATGATGCAACCTTGAAAGAGGTGGACAGATTTAGGCAGTCAGAGACACAGGACACTTTGCAAAGGCAA
The DNA here is from genome assembly GCF_029890125.1 of Rhinichthys klamathensis goyatoka. NCBI lineage: Eukaryota > Metazoa > Chordata > Actinopteri > Cypriniformes > Leuciscidae > Rhinichthys > Rhinichthys klamathensis. The sequence goes on along the minus strand of NW_026606653.1, from coordinate 94,931 downwards.
GCACGTGGGTGCAGAGCTCATGGAGGACTTACCGAAGAGCAGGCATAATCAGAGATGTTGAAGCCACACAGCCCAGCCGAGAAATTTGCAGACGAACTCTGAGCCTCAACTTGACCACTGCAAGGCACAAAAGCACGATTCCCATTTACAACACTTTCTGAAGCCTACCTCTGCTTTCAGTAGATACCAAACCAATACTCACCGGTTAACATCTTGACACAGCCTGTTTTCTGTAAAGGAAGACCAAAAAATAAAAGATCAGATGGAGAACTTTCACATGCTATCTTATGAGTTTATTGCAAAATGACTCAATTCGATCAATCGCAAACTGCAGTTGTGTGTTCTGACTTACCATCTACTAATGTTTCATTGCACTATTGCGAGAGAAGATGAAGCAGAAAGAAAAGAGAAAACAATTATGAACAGCTTCTCCCCTGGCTTTAACTCAACTCATAAGCCATCTTAAACAATGAAGTACTTACGAAACCGACGGGGCGAGGAGGCGTACAGTCTGAAGAGAAGCCAAGAAAAAAGAGATTTCGGTCAATAGGAGGCCACTGGCATATGGCTTACATACACATGCATTTTGTCAGAATTCTTTTGTTTTATTCTGGTCATGCCATACCTTCTGCTTGTGACTGTAGAAGTTGGACTACACTGGACTTGAGCTCCACTTTAAGTTCAGATGGGAGAACTGCCAAAGCCGTCTCCAGGCCTTTCAATCTAAACAAAACATACAAAATGCAGATCTTCAGTGCTTGTTTCTACAGACTGCATACAAACTTAAAACCAAAGGTGCCAGGTTTCTCACATTGCACTGTAAGAGTCACATGTGAGGTTGGTGGGGATCACCACCAGAACTGAAGGACGGAAGCTGGCCAGCAGGACCACGAGATTGATTTGAAACCACAGCTCGTAGTCACTCGTTTGGAAGAGGGGGAATTTGGGAGCCAGAGCAGTCAAAGTCAGGTTCAGCATTGTGTCTCGGACATCCACGTTTCTGATGTAGGTTACGTTTTCCTGGAGGAGGGAGGGAAACAGAGCCTTCTTGTTCAAGAGCATCACAATCGTGGTCTAGGCCAATTAGGATAATCAGGTTCATCAAAAAAAAAAAAAAAAAAAAAAAAAAAAACTCACCTCCTTGCTGACTTCAACAAATTTTTCAAAGAATTTCTCAAGCTGATTCTCATCTGGGGATTTTAGGATGCTGCTCAACACCTCCTTCACCACGGTCACATTTTCAAGAGCACCGGTGGACGGATCCAACAGCAGCTCGGCTTTCTGATCAGGTGACAGGGTTTCCAGAGCTGCCATCTAAGGTGAACAAAACACCAAGGAAATAGCAGGAATGATTGTCAGCGCTCTGCTTTCTACCCAACACTAAGCACTAGTACAAGTGCCAATCAAAGGCTCTACTAAAGCTGTATGACAACAGAAACATAAGAGAAGGTAGGTATTTTACCCCGCTGACGTTCAACTCCTTAAGGTCCGAGTAATTGGCCAATGTGGTGAATGGGCCCAAGTTGGCATTAAGCCAATCAGCATCGCTGGTAATGTTCTGTCTGCAACCTGTTTTTAAAGATAGGGGTGGAGGAAGATCAGTCTGAATCCCTGCACTGTTATGAAGTTGACACACACACAACTACGGTGAGCTGTCAGCTGGGGGGAAAAAAACCCCACTGCAACGCACTCTATTCTGGCAATAGAGGGATGCCGCAAAAGCATGCTCTGGAAAGGCCTACCTGGAAGGCTAAATTGGGTGGCAAATTTCTTCAGGTGCTCCACCAGAACTTTGGTTATCTCCTGCGTCCTGATGAATGTCATTTCGTGGAACACAGATCCCAGTCCTTCAACGCTGCAACAGAAAGCCAAAGAGGGTCATTATGTGGATGTATTGGTACAGATCTACAAACTTCCTGTCTCCAAATTCAGGCACTCACATCACATGGTAGTTGGTGCAGCTGATGTTAGCTGTGACTGTAACCAGCATTTCCGCGGTGAAACTGGGAAGGATAGGGATGAGCTTCACAGTGAACCACGTAACCCAGACAGAGGCCTCAAATTCCTGGATCTTCGATCTGATGATTATGAAGGTTCGGTTCATCATCACGTCTCTCACAGCAGGGATGATATCGGGACTCTGCAAAAACACAAACCCAGGATTGTAAACGGCACTGTAAGAGAGTACCGTACTTTGGGCTATTCTCCACGGCATCAATGCGATCTCTGTCAGACACTTTGACTTATTGACTTGCCTCAGGAGCTGCGCTCAGTACCGTCAGAAACTCCTCCACGTTCTCGAAACCGTCGCCTTCCTCCAGTCGGTCGAACACAGCGCTGATCTGGTTGGTGTTGTTCAGTACTCCAGAGCTCAGTGTGAGTTTAGCTACTTGGGTAGGGGTCAGCAGTTCCAATGATTCAAACTAAAGCACATCATGGACACAGATTAAGCAGTTCATAAAAAAATAAAATAAAATAAAAAACACTTTTTTAAATAAATGACAGTTCACACGAGCTACTGGAGCAAGCCAAAAATAGTTACTCACACTGGAGAAATTTCCATTCAGGGACTTCAAATCCTCCAAGTCAGCGTAGCTGGAGAAATTGCCAATGTTCTTCTCAAGCCAGTCAGCACTGCTCGTAGTTTTGGAAAGACAGGCAGGATCTGGATTGAACACAGAGCATTGGGGGAATTCATCAGAGCACCACTGAATTGTGAGAAAGCTGAAATAACTGTGACAAGCTGAGACGTTGACGGACGCTTAGGGAACTACAGCGCGAGAGATGACAACTCAAGGCAGTGATGGCACTAAAAAGTACCTTTTAGGTCGTCTCTCGACAAGAAGCGTTGGACGAATTGAGTGAAGACGGCTCGTTTCTGCTCCTCCGCCATGAGGGATGCCTGACGACCGAGAGCCTGCACCCTGAATCAGGAAAGATCAGCGAACGTCACGGATTGCCAGACTTTACTCCGCTAAACACCACTTGAGGATTTCCACAGCACTGAGCATACTTACACAACTTGGTAGGTGTCGCAACTGAAGTTCTTGGAGCTAAGGCAGGACAGAAAGTCCCTAGAGACTGCTGACAAAAATGGTCTCAGCCTGTCCTGGAACCAGGCGGCAACGAAGCTGGCATCCGTCAGCTGTGCAGCGCTGAAGTTGTTGACTTTCACCTCTCCAATGGCATCGAGAACATGGGACTGAGGCTGACCGTTGGGTAGGGTCTGTAAAAATAATGGGGCATGTCAATTCAGAGCTCTGAGGCAGCACTTCATTTTCTGTTCCATAAAAAGCAGAGGTGTCGCCTACCTTGTTGGAGAACTTTGACAGAGCATCCTCCAGAACTCCTGCCACTTTCTGGAAGAAAAGCTTCCACGTCTCTGTGCTGACGCTCGTGCCGCCTGGCGCCTTGCAAGTCAGCAGCGTCAAGATGTCATCAGAGGACAGAGATGATGCAACCTTGAAAGAGGTGGACAGATTTAGGCAGTCAGAGACACAGGACACTTTGCAAAGGCAAGCACGTGGGTGCAGAGCTCATGGAGGACTTACCGAAGAGCAGGCATAATCAGAGATGTTGAAGCCACACAGCCCAGCCGAGAAATTTGCAGACGAACTCTGAGCCTCAACTTGACCACTGCAAGGCACAAAAGCACGATTCCCATTTACAACACTTTCTGAAGCCTACCTCTGCTTTCAGTAGATACCAAACCAATACTCACCGGTTAACATCTTGACACAGCCTGTTTTCTGTAAAGGAAGACCAAAAAATAAAAGATCAGATGGAGAACTTTCACATGCTATCTTATGAGTTTATTGCAAAATGACTCAATTCGATCAATCGCAAACTGCAGTTGTGTGTTCTGACTTACCATCTACTAATGTTTCATTGCACTATTGCGAGAGAAGATGAAGCAGAAAGAAAAGAGAAAACAATTATGAACAGCTTCTCCCCTGGCTTTAACTCAACTCATAAGCCATCTTAAACAATGAAGTACTTACGAAACCGACGGGGCGAGGAGGCGTACAGTCTGAAGAGAAGCCAAGAAAAAAGAGATTTCGGTCAATAGGAGGCCACTGGCATATGGCTTACATACACATGCATTTTGTCAGAATTCTTTTGTTTTATTCTGGTCATGCCATACCTTCTGCTTGTAACTGTAGAAGTTGGACTACACTGGACTTGAGCTCCACTTTAAGTTCAGATGGGAGAACTGCCAAAGCCGTCTCCAGGCCTTTCAATCTAAACAAAACATACAAAATGCAGATCTTCAGTGCTTGTTTCTACAGACTGCATACAAACTTAAAACCAAAGGTGCCAGGTTTCTCACATTGCACTGTAAGAGTCACATGTGAGGTTGGTGGGGATCACCACCAGAACTGAAGGACGGAAGCTGGCCAGCAGGACCACGAGATTGATTTGAAACCACAGCTCGTAGTCACTCGTTTGGAAGAGGGGGAATTTGGGAGCCAGAGCAGTCAAAGTCAGGTTCAGCATTGTGTCTCGGACATCCACGTTTCTGATGTAGGTTACGTTTTCCTGGAGGAGGGAGGGAAACAGAGCCTTCTTGTTCAAGAGCATCACAATCGTGGTCTAGGCCAATTAGGATAATCAGGTTCATCAAAAAAAAAAAAAAAAAAAAAAAAAAAACTCACCTCCTTGCTGACTTCAACAAATTTTTCAAAGAATTTCTCAAGCTGATTCTCATCTGGGGATTTTAGGATGCTGCTCAACACCTCCTTCACCACGGTCACATTTTCAAGAGCACCGGTGGACGGATCCAACAGCAGCTCGGCTTTCTGATCAGGTGACAGGGTTTCCAGAGCTGCCATCTAAGGTGAACAAAACACCAAGGAAATAGCAGGAATGATTGTCAGCGCTCTGCTTTCTACCCAACACTAAGCACTAGTACAAGTGCCAATCAAAGGCTCTACTAAAGCTGTATGACAACAGAAACATAAGAGAAGGTAGGTATTTTACCCCGCTGACGTTCAACTCCTTAAGGTCCGAGTAATTGGCCAATGTGGTGAATGGGCCCAAGTTGGCATTAAGCCAATCAGCATCGCTGGTAATGTTCTGTCTGCAACCTGTTTTTAAAGATAGGGGTGGAGGAAGATCAGTCTGAATCCCTGCACTGTTATGAAGTTGACACACACACAGCTGTCAGCTGGGGGGGAAAAAACCCCACTGCAACGCACTCTATTCTGGCAATAGAGGGATGCCGCAAAAGCATGCTCTGGAAAGGCCTACCTGGAAGGCTAAATTGGGTGGCAAATTTCTTCAGGTGCTCCACCAGAACTTTGGTTATCTCCTGCGTCCTGATGAATGTCATTTCGTGGAACACAGATCCCAGTCCTTCAACGCTGCAACAGAAAGCCAAAGAGGGTCATTATGTGGATGTATTGGTACAGATCTACAAACTTCCTGTCTCCAAATTCAGGCACTCACATCACATGGTAGTTGGTGCAGCTGATGTTAGCTGTGACTGTAACCAGCATTTCCGCGGTGAAACTGGGAAGGATAGGGATGAGCTTCACAGTGAACCACGTAACCCAGACAGAGGCCTCAAATTCCTGGATCTTCGATCTGATGATTATGAAGGTTCGGTTCATCATCACGTCTCTCACAGCAGGGATGATATCGGGACTCTGCAAAAACACAAACCCAGGATTGTAAACGGCACTGTAAGAGAGTACCGTACTTTGGGCTATTCTCCACGGCATCAATGCGATCTCTGTCAGACACTTTGACTTATTGACTTGCCTCAGGAGCTGCGCTCAGTACCGTCAGAAACTCCTCCACGTTCTCGAAACCGTCGCCTTCCTCCAGTCGGTCGAACACAGCGCTGATCTGGTTGGTGTTGTTCAGTACTCCAGAGCTCAGTGTGAGTTTAGCTACTTGGGTAGGGGTCAGCAGTTCCAATGATTCAAACTAAAGCACATCATGGACACAGATTAAGCAGTTCATAAAAAAATAAAATAAAATAAAAAACACTTTTTTAAATAAATGACAGTTCACACGAGCTACTGGAGCAAGCCAAAAATAGTTACTCACACTGGAGAAATTTCCATTCAGGGACTTCAAATCCTCCAAGTCAGCGTAGCTGGAGAAATTGCCAATGTTCTTCTCAAGCCAGTCAGCACTGCTCGTAGTTTTGGAAAGACAGGCAGGATCTGGGTTGAACACAGAGCATTGGGGGAATTCATCAGAGCACCACTGAATTGTGAGAAAGCTGAAATAACTGTGACAAGCTGAGACGTTGACGGACGCTTAGGGAACTACAGCGCGAGAGATGACAACTCAAGGCAGTGATGGCACTAAAAAGTACCTTTTAGGTCGTCTCTCGACAAGAAGCGTTGGACGAATTGAGTGAAGACGGCTCGTTTCTGCTCCTCCGCCATGAGGGATGCCTGACGACCGAGAGCCTGCACCCTGAATCAGGAAAGATCAGCGAACGTCACGGATTGCCAGACTTTACTCCGCTAAACACCACTTGAGGATTTCCACAGCACTGAGCATACTTACACAACTTGGTAGGTGTCGCAACTGAAGTTCTTGGAGCTAAGGCAGGACAGAAAGTCCCTAGAGACTGCTGACAAAAATGGTCTCAGCCTGTCCTGGAACCAGGCGGCAACGAAGCTGGCATCCGTCAGCTGTGCAGCGCTGAAGTTGTTGACTTTCACCTCTCCAATGGCATCGAGAACATGGGACTGAGGCTGACCGTTGGGTAGGGTCTGTAAAAATAATGGGGCATGTCAATTCAGAGCTCTGAGGCAGCACTTCATTTTCTGTTCCATAAAAAGCAGAGGTGTCGCCTACCTTGTTGGAGAACTTTGACAGAGCATCCTCCAGAACTCCTGCCACTTTCTGGAAGAAAAGCTTCCACGTCTCTGTGCTGACGCTCGTGCCGCCTGGCGCCTTGCAAGTCAGCAGCGTCAAGATGTCATCAGAGGACAGAGATGATGCAACCTTGAAAGAGGTGGACAGATTTAGGCAGTCAGAGACACAGGACACTTTGCAAAGGCAAGCACTTGGGTGCAGAGCTCATGGAGGACTTACCGAAGAGCAGGCATAATCAGAGATGTTGAAGCCACACAGCCCAGCCGAGAAATTTGCAGACGAACTCTGAGCCTCAACTTGACCACTGCAAGGCACAAAAGCACGATTCCCATTTACAACACTTTCTGAAGCCTACCTCTGCTTTCAGTAGATACCAAACCAATACTCACCGGTTAACATCTTGACACAGCCTGTTTTCTGTAAAGGAAGACCAAAAAATAAAAGATCAGATGGAGAACTTTCACATGCTATCTTATGAGTTTATTGCAAAATGACTCAATTCGATCAATCGCAAACTGCCGTTGTGTGTTCTGACTTACCATCTACTAATGTTTCATTGCACTATTGCGAGAGAAGATGAAGCAGAAAGAAAAGAGAAAACAATTATGAACAGCTTCTCCCCTGGCTTTAACTCAACTCATAAGCCATCTTAAACAATGAAGTACTTACGAAACCGACAGGGCGAGGAGGCGTACAGTCTGAAGAGAAGCCAAGAAAAAAGAGATTTCGGTCAATAGGAGGCCACTGGCATATGGCTTACATACACATGCATTTTGTCAGAATTCTTTTGTTTTATTCTGGTCATGCCATACCTTCTGCTTGTGACTGTAGAAGTTGGACTACACTGGACTTGAGCTCCACTTTAAGTTCAGATGGGAGAACTGCCAAAGCCGTCTCCAGGCCTTTCAATCTAAACAAAACATACAAAATGCAGATCTTCAGTGCTTGTTTCTACAGACTGCATACAAACTTAAAACCAAAGGTGCCAGGTTTCTCACATTGCACTGTAAGAGTCACATGTGAGGTTGGTGGGGATCACCACCAGAACTGAAGGACGGAAGCTGGCCAGCAGGACCACGAGATTGATTTGAAACCACAGCTCGTAGTCACTCGTTTGGAAGAGGGGGAATTTGGGAGCCAGAGCAGTCAAAGTCAGGTTCAGCATTGTGTCTCGGACATCCACGTTTCTGATGTAGGTTACGTTTTCCTGGAGGAGGGAGGGAAACAGAGCCTTCTTGTTCAAGAGCATCACAATCGTGGTCTAGGCCAATTAGGATAATCAGGTTCATCAAAAAAAAAAAAAAAAAACTCACCTCCTTGCTGACTTCAACAAATTTTTCAAAGAATTTCTCAAGCTGATTCTCATCTGGGGATTTTAGGATGCTGCTCAACACCTCCTTCACCACGGTCACATTTTCAAGAGCACCGGTGGACGGATCCAACAGCAGCTCGGCTTTCTGATCAGGTGACAGGGTTTCCAGAGCTGCCATCTAAGGTGAACAAAACACCAAGGAAATAGCAGGAATGATTGTCAGCGCTCTGCTTTCTACCCAACACTAAGCACTAGTACAAGTGCCAATCAAAGGCTCTACTAAAGCTGTATGACAACAGAAACATAAGAGAAGGTAGGTATTTTACCCCGCTGACGTTCAACTCCTTAAGGTCCGAGTAATTGGCCAATGTGGTGAATGGGCCCAAGTTGGCATTAAGCCAATCAGCATCGCTGGTAATGTTCTGTCTGCAACCTGTTTTTAAAGATAGGGGTGGAGGAAGATCAGTCTGAATCCCTGCACTGTTATGAAGTTGACACACACACAACTACGGTGAGCTGTCAGCTGGGGGGAAAAAAACCCCACTGCAACGCACTCTATTCTGGCAATAGAGGGATGCCGCAAAAGCATGCTCTGGAAAGGCCTACCTGGAAGGCTAAATTGGGTGGCAAATTTCTTCAGGTGCTCCACCAGAACTTTGGTTATCTCCTGCGTCCTGATGAATGTCATTTCGTGGAACACAGATCCCAGTCCTTCAACGCTGCAACAGAAAGCCAAAGAGGGTCATTATGTGGATGTATTGGTACAGATCTACAAACTTCCTGTCTCCAAATTCAGGCACTCACATCACATGGTAGTTGGTGCAGCTGATGTTAGCTGTGACTGTAACCAGCATTTCCGCGGTGAAACTGGGAAGGATAGGGATGAGCTTCACAGTGAACCACGTAACCCAGACAGAGGCCTCAAATTCCTGGATCTTCGATCTGATGATTATGAAGGTTCGGTTCATCATCACGTCTCTCACAGCAGGGATGATATCGGGACTCTGCAAAAACACAAACCCAGGATTGTAAACGGCACTGTAAGAGAGTACCGTACTTTGGGCTATTCTCCACGGCATCAATGCGATCTCTGTCAGACACTTTGACTTATTGACTTGCCTCAGGAGCTGCGCTCAGTACCGTCAGAAACTCCTCCACGTTCTCGAAACCGTCGCCTTCCTCCAGTCGGTCGAACACAGCGCTGATCTGGTTGGTGTTGTTCAGTACTCCAGAGCTCAGTGTGAGTTTAGCTACTTGGGTAGGGGTCAGCAGTTCCAATGATTCAAACTAAAGCACATCATGGACACAGATTAAGCAGTTCATAAAAAAATAAAATAAAATAAAAAACACTTTTTTAAATAAATGACAGTTCACACGAGCTACTGGAGCAAGCCAAAAATAGTTACTCACACTGGAGAAATTTCCATTCAGGGACTTCAAATCCTCCAAGTCAGCGTAGCTGGAGAAATTGCCAATGTTCTTCTCAAGCCAGTCAGCACTGCTCGTAGTTTTGGAAAGACAGGCAGGATCTGGATTGAACACAGAGCATTGGGGGAATTCATCAGAGCACCACTGAATTGTGAGAAAGCTGAAATAACTGTGACAAGCTGAGACGTTGACGGACGCTTAGGGAACTACAGCGCGAGAGATGACAACTCAAGGCAGTGATGGCACTAAAAAGTACCTTTTAGGTCGTCTCTCGACAAGAAGCGTTGGACGAATTGAGTGAAGACGGCTCGTTTCTGCTCCTCCGCCATGAGGGATGCCTGACGACCGAGAGCCTGCACCCTGAATCAGGAAAGATCAGCGAACGTCACGGATTGCCAGACTTTACTCCGCTAAACACCACTTGAGGATTTCCACAGCACTGAGCATACTTACACAACTTGGTAGGTGTCGCAACTGAAGTTCTTGGAGCTAAGGCAGGACAGAAAGTCCCTAGAGACTGCTGACAAAAATGGTCTCAGCCTGTCCTGGAACCAGGCGGCAACGAAGCTGGCATCCGTCAGCTGTGCAGCGCTGAAGTTGTTGACTTTCACCTCTCCAATGGCATCGAGAACATGGGACTGAGGCTGACCGTTGGGTAGGGTCTGTAAAAATAATGGGGCATGTCAATTCAGAGCTCTGAGGCAGCACTTCATTTTCTGTTCCATAAAAAGCAGAGGTGTCGCCTACCTTGTTGGAGAACTTTGACAGAGCATCCTCCAGAACTCCTGCCACTTTCTGGAAGAAAAGCTTCCACGTCTCTGTGCTGACGCTCGTGCCGCCTGGCGCCTTGCAAGTCAGCAGCGTCAAGATGTCATCAGAGGACAGAGATGATGCAACCTTGAAAGAGGTGGACAGATTTAGGCAGTCAGAGACACAGGACACTTTGCAAAGGCAAGCACTTGGGTGCAGAGCTCATGGAGGACTTACCGAAGAGCAGGCATAATCAGAGATGTTGAAGCCACACAGCCCAGCCGAGAAATTTGCAGACGAACTCTGAGCCTCAACTTGACCACTGCAAGGCACAAAAGCACGATTCCCATTTACAACACTTTCTGAAGCCTACCTCTGCTTTCAGTAGATACCAAACCAATACTCACCGGTTAACATCTTGACACAGCCTGTTTTCTGTAAAGGAAGACCAAAAAATAAAAGATCAGATGGAGAACTTTCACATGCTATCTTATGAGTTTATTGCAAAATGACTCAATTCGATCAATCGCAAACTGCCGTTGTGTGTTCTGACTTACCATCTACTAATGTTTCATTGCACTATTGCGAGAGAAGATGAAGCAGAAAGAAAAGAGAAAACAATTATGAACAGCTTCTCCCCTGGCTTTAACTCAACTCATAAGCCATCTTAAACAATGAAGTACTTACGAAACCGACAGGGCGAGGAGGCGTACAGTCTGAAGAGAAGCCAAGAAAAAAGAGATTTCGGTCAATAGGAGGCCACTGGCATATGGCTTACATACACATGCATTTTGTCAGAATTCTTTTGTTTTATTCTGGTCATGCCATACCTTCTGCTTGTGACTGTAGAAGTTGGACTACACTGGACTTGAGCTCCACTTTAAGTTCAGATGGGAGAACTGCCAAAGCCGTCTCCAGGCCTTTCAATCTAAACAAAACATACAAAATGCAGATCTTCAGTGCTTGTTTCTACAGACTGCATACAAACTTAAAACCAAAGGTGCCAGGTTTCTCACATTGCACTGTAAGAGTCACATGTGAGGTTGGTGGGGATCACCACCAGAACTGAAGGACGGAAGCTGGCCAGCAGGACCACGAGATTGATTTGAAACCACAGCTCGTAGTCACTCGTTTGGAAGAGGGGGAATTTGGGAGCCAGAGCAGTCAAAGTCAGGTTCAGCATTGTGTCTCGGACATCCACGTTTCTGATGTAGGTTACGTTTTCCTGGAGGAGGGAGGGAAACAGAGCCTTCTTGTTCAAGAGCATCACAATCGTGGTCTAGGCCAATTAGGATAATCAGGTTCATCAAAAAAAAAAAAAAAAAACTCACCTCCTTGCTGACTTCAACAAATTTTTCAAAGAATTTCTCAAGCTGATTCTCATCTGGGGATTTTAGGATGCTGCTCAACACCTCCTTCACCACGGTCACATTTTCAAGAGCACCGGTGGACGGATCCAACAGCAGCTCGGCTTTCTGATCAGGTGACAGGGTTTCCAGAGCTGCCATCTAAGGTGAACAAAACACCAAGGAAATAGCAGGAATGATTGTCAGCGCTCTGCTTTCTACCCAACACTAAGCACTAGTACAAGTGCCAATCAAAGGCTCTACTAAAGCTGTATGACAACAGAAACATAAGAGAAGGTAGGTATTTTACCCCGCTGACGTTCAACTCCTTAAGGTCCGAGTAATTGGCCAATGTGGTGAATGGGCCCAAGTTGGCATTAAGCCAATCAGCATCGCTGGTAATGTTCTGTCTGCAACCTGTTTTTAAAGATAGGGGTGGAGGAAGATCAGTCTGAATCCCTGCACTGTTATGAAGTTGACACACACACAACTACGGTGAGCTGTCAGCTGGGGGGAAAAAAACCCCACTGCAACGCACTCTATTCTGGCAATAGAGGGATGCCGCAAAAGCATGCTCTGGAAAGGCCTACCTGGAAGGCTAAATTGGGTGGCAAATTTCTTCAGGTGCTCCACCAGAACTTTGGTTATCTCCTGCGTCCTGATGAATGTCATTTCGTGGAACACAGATCCCAGTCCTTCAACGCTGCAACAGAAAGCCAAAGAGGGTCATTATGTGGATGTATTGGTACAGATCTACAAACTTCCTGTCTCCAAATTCAGGCACTCACATCACATGGTAGTTGGTGCAGCTGATGTTAGCTGTGACTGTAACCAGCATTTCCGCGGTGAAACTGGGAAGGATAGGGATGAGCTTCACAGTGAACCACGTAACCCAGACAGAGGCCTCAAATTCCTGGATCTTCGATCTGATGATTATGAAGGTTCGGTTCATCATCACGTCTCTCACAGCAGGGATGATATCGGGACTCTGCAAAAACACAAACCCAGGATTGTAAACGGCACTGTAAGAGAGTACCGTACTTTGGGCTATTCTCCACGGCATCAATGCGATCTCTGTCAGACACTTTGACTTATTGACTTGCCTCAGGAGCTGCGCTCAGTACCGTCAGAAACTCCTCCACGTTCTCGAAACCGTCGCCTTCCTCCAGTCGGTCGAACACAGCGCTGATCTGGTTGGTGTTGTTCAGTACTCCAGAGCTCAGTGTGAGTTTAGCTACTTGGGTAGGGGTCAGCAGTTCCAATGATTCAAACTAAAGCACATCATGGACACAGATTAAGCAGTTCATAAAAAAATAAAATAAAATAAAAAACACTTTTTTAAATAAATGACAGTTCACACGAGCTACTGGAGCAAGCCAAAAATAGTTACTCACACTGGAGAAATTTCCATTCAGGGACTTCAAATCCTCCAAGTCAGCGTAGCTGGAGAAATTGCCAATGTTCTTCTCAAGCCAGTCAGCACTGCTCGTAGTTTTGGAAAGACAGGCAGGATCTGGATTGAACACAGAGCATTGGGGGAATTCATCAGAGCACCACTGAATTGTGAGAAAGCTGAAATAACTGTGACAAGCTGAGACGTTGACGGACGCTTAGGGAACTACAGCGCGAGAGATGACAACTCAAGGCAGTGATGGCACTAAAAAGTACCTTTTAGGTCGTCTCTCGACAAGAAGCGTTGGACGAATTGAGTGAAGACGGCTCGTTTCTGCTCCTCCGCCATGAGGGATGCCTGACGACCGAGAGCCTGCACCCTGAATCAGGAAAGATCAGCGAACGTCACGGATTGCCAGACTTTACTCCGCTAAACACCACTTGAGGATTTCCACAGCACTGAGCATACTTACACAACTTGGTAGGTGTCGCAACTGAAGTTCTTGGAGCTAAGGCAGGACAGAAAGTCCCTAGAGACTGCTGACAAAAATGGTCTCAGCCTGTCCTGGAACCAGGCGGCAACGAAGCTGGCATCCGTCAGCTGTGCAGCGCTGAAGTTGTTGACTTTCACCTCTCCAATGGCATCGAGAACATGGGACTGAGGCTGACCGTTGGGTAGGGTCTGTAAAAATAATGGGGCATGTCAATTCAGAGCTCTGAGGCAGCACTTCATTTTCTGTTCCATAAAAAGCAGAGGTGTCGCCTACCTTGTTGGAGAACTTTGACAGAGCATCCTCCAGAACTCCTGCCACTTTCTGGAAGAAAAGCTTCCACGTCTCTGTGCTGACGCTCGTGCCGCCTGGCGCCTTGCAAGTCAGCAGCGTCAAGATGTCATCAGAGGACAGAGATGATGCAACCTTGAAAGAGGTGGACAGATTTAGGCAGTCAGAGACACAGGACACTTTGCAAAGGCAAGCACTTGGGTGCAGAGCTCATGGAGGACTTACCGAAGAGCAGGCATAATCAGAGATGTTGAAGCCACACAGCCCAGCCGAGAAATTTGCAGACGAACTCTGAGCCTCAACTTGACCACTGCAAGGCACAAAAGCACGATTCCCATTTACAACACTTTCTGAAGCCTACCTCTGCTTTCAGTAGATACCAAACCAATACTCACCGGTTAACATCTTGACACAGCCTGTTTTCTGTAAAGGAAGACCAAAAAATAAAAGATCAGATGGAGAACTTTCACATGCTATCTTATGAGTTTATTGCAAAATGACTCAATTCGATCAATCGCAAACTGCCGTTGTGTGTTCTGACTTACCATCTACTAATGTTTCATTGCACTATTGCGAGAGAAGATGAAGCAGAAAGAAAAGAGAAAACAATTATGAACAGCTTCTCCCCTGGCTTTAACTCAACTCATAAGCCATCTTAAACAATGAAGTACTTACGAAACCGACGGGGCGAGGAGGCGTACAGTCTGAAGAGAAGCCAAGAAAAAAGAGATTTCGGTCAATAGGAGGCCACTGGCATATGGCTTACATACACATGCATTTTGTCAGAATTCTTTTGTTTTATTCTGGTCATGCCATACCTTCTGCTTGTGACTGTAGAAGTTGGACTACACTGGACTTGAGCTCCACTTTAAGTTCAGATGGGAGAACTGCCAAAGCCGTCTCCAGGCCTTTCAATCTAAACAAAACATACAAAATGCAGATCTTCAGTGCTTGTTTCTACAGACTGCATACAAACTTAAAACCAAAGGTGCCAGGTTTCTCACATTGCACTGTAAGAGTCACATGTGAGGTTGGTGGGGATCACCACCAGAACTGAAGGACGGAAGCTGGCCAGCAGGACCACGAGATTGATTTGAAACCACAGCTCGTAGTCACTCGTTTGGAAGAGGGGGAATTTGGGAGCCAGAGCAGTCAAAGTCAGGTTCAGCATTGTGTCTCGGACATCCACGTTTCTGATGTAGGTTACGTTTTCCTGGAGGAGGGAGGGAAACAGAGCCTTCTTGTTCAAGAGCATCACAATCGTGGTCTAGGCCAATTAGGATAATCAGGTTCATCAAAAAAAAAAAAAAAAAAAAAAACTCACCTCCTTGCTGACTTCAACAAATTTTTCAAAGAATTTCTCAAGCTGATTCTCATCTGGGGATTTTAGGATGCTGCTCAACACCTCCTTCACCACGGTCACATTTTCAAGAGCACCGGTGGACGGATCCAACAGCAGCTCGGCTTTCTGATCAGGTGACAGGGTTTCCAGAGCTGCCATCTAAGGTGAACAAAACACCAAGGAAATAGCAGGAATGATTGTCAGCGCTCTGCTTTCTACCCAACACTAAGCACTAGTACAAGTGCCAATCAAAGGCTCTACTAAAGCTGTATGACAACAGAAACATAAGAGAAGGTAGGTATTTTACCCCGCTGACGTTCAACTCCTTAAGGTCCGAGTAATTGGCCAATGTGGTGAATGGGCCCAAGTTGGCATTAAGCCAATCAGCATCGCTGGTAATGTTCTGTCTGCAACCTGTTTTTAAAGATAGGGGTGGAGGAAGATCAGTCTGAATCCCTGCACTGTTATGAAGTTGACACACACACAGCTGTCAGCTGGGGGGAAAAAAACCCCACTGCAACGCACTCTATTCTGGCAATAGAGGGATGCCGCAAAAGCATGCTCTGGAAAGGCCTACCTGGAAGGCTAAATTGGGTGGCAAATTTCTTCAGGTGCTCCACCAGAACTTTGGTTATCTCCTGCGTCCTGATGAATGTCATTTCGTGGAACACAGATCCCAGTCCTTCAACGCTGCAACAGAAAGCCAAAGAGGGTCATTATGTGGATGTATTGGTACAGATCTACAAACTTCCTGTCTCCAAATTCAGGCACTCACATCACATGGTAGTTGGTGCAGTTGATGTTAGCTGTGACTGTAACCAGCATTTCCGCGGTGAAACTGGGAAGGATAGGGATGAGCTTCACAGTGAACCACGTAACCCAGACAGAGGCCTCAAATTCCTGGATCTTCGATCTGATGATTATGAAGGTTCGGTTCATCATCACGTCTCTCACAGCAGGGATGATATCGGGACTCTGCAAAAACACAAACCCAGGATTGTAAACGGCACTGTAAGAGAGTACCGTACTTTGGGCTATTCTCCACGGCATCAATGCGATCTCTGTCAGACACTTTGACTTATTGACTTGCCTCAGGAGCTGCGCTCAGTACCGTCAGAAACTCCTCCACGTTCTCGAAACCGTCGCCTTCCTCCAGTCGGTCGAACACAGCGCTGATCTGGTTGGTGTTGTTCAGTACTCCAGAGCTCAGTGTGAGTTTAGCTACTTGGGTAGGGGTCAGCAGTTCCAATGATTCAAACTAAAGCACATCATGGACACAGATTAAGCAGTTCATAAAAAAATAAAATAAAATAAAAAACACTTTTTTAAATAAATGACAGTTCACACGAGCTACTGGAGCAAGCCAAAAATAGTTACTCACACTGGAGAAATTTCCATTCAGGGACTTCAAATCCTCCAAGTCAGCGTAGCTGGAGAAATTGCCAATGTTCTTCTCAAGCCAGTCAGCACTGCTCGTAGTTTTGGAAAGACAGGCAGGATCTGGATTGAACACAGAGCATTGGGGGAATTCATCAGAGCACCACTGAATTGTGAGAAAGCTGAAATAACTGTGACAAGCTGAGACGTTGACGGACGCTTAGGGAACTACAGCGCGAGAGATGACAACTCAAGGCAGTGATGGCACTAAAAAGTACCTTTTAGGTCGTCTCTCGACAAGAAGCGTTGGACGAATTGAGTGAAGACGGCTCGTTTCTGCTCCTCCGCCATGAGGGATGCCTGACGACCGAGAGCCTGCACCCTGAATCAGGAAAGATCAGCGAACGTCACGGATTGCCAGACTTTACTCCGCTAAACACCACTTGAGGATTTCCACAGCACTGAGCATACTTACACAACTTGGTAGGTGTCGCAACTGAAGTTCTTGGAGCTAAGGCAGGACAGAAAGTCCCTAGAGACTGCTGACAAAAATGGTCTCAGCCTGTCCTGGAACCAGGCGGCAACGAAGCTGGCATCCGTCAGCTGTGCAGCGCTGAAGTTGTTGACTTTCACCTCTCCAATGGCATCGAGAACATGGGACTGAGGCTGACCGTTGGGTAGGGTCTGTAAAAATAATGGGGCATGTCAATTCAGAGCTCTGAGGCAGCACTTCATTTTCTGTTCCATAAAAAGCAGAGGTGTCGCCTACCTTGTTGGAGAACTTTGACAGAGCATCCTCCAGAACTCCTGCCACTTTCTGGAAGAAAAGCTTCCACGTCTCTGTGCTGACGCTCGTGCCGCCTGGCGCCTTGCAAGTCAGCAGCGTCAAGATGTCATCAGAGGACAGAGATGATGCAACCTTGAAAGAGGTGGACAGATTTAGGCAGTCAGAGACACAGGACACTTTGCAAAGGCAAGCACGTGGGTGCAGAGCTCATGGAGGACTTACCGAAGAGCAGGCATAATCAGAGATGTTGAAGCCACACAGCCCAGCCGAGAAATTTGCAGACGAACTCTGAGCCTCAACTTGACCACTGCAAGGCACAAAAGCACGATTCCCATTTACAACACTTTCTGAAGCCTACCTCTGCTTTCAGTAGATACCAAACCAATACTCACCGGTTAACATCTTGACACAGCCTGTTTTCTGTAAAGGAAGACCAAAAAATAAAAGATCAGATGGAGAACTTTCACATGCTATCTTATGAGTTTATTGCAAAATGACTCAATTCGATCAATCGCAAACTGCCGTTGTGTGTTCTGACTTACCATCTACTAATGTTTCATTGCACTATTGCGAGAGAAGATGAAGCAGAAAGAAAAGAGAAAACAATTATGAACAGCTTCTCCCCTGGCTTTAACTCAACTCATAAGCCATCTTAAACAATGAAGTACTTACGAAACCGACGGGGCGAGGAGGCGTACAGTCTGAAGAGAAGCCAAGAAAAAAGAGATTTCGGTCAATAGGAGGCCACTGGCATATGGCTTACATACACATGCATTTTGTCAGAATTCTTTTGTTTTATTCTGGTCATGCCATACCTTCTGCTTGTGACTGTAGAAGTTGGACTACACTGGACTTGAGCTCCACTTTAAGTTCAGATGGGAGAACTGCCAAAGCCGTCTCCAGGCCTTTCAATCTAAACAAAACATACAAAATGCAGATCTTCAGTGCTTGTTTCTACAGACTGCATACAAACTTAAAACCAAAGGTGCCAGGTTTCTCACATTGCACTGTAAGAGTCACATGTGAGGTTGGTGGGGATCACCACCAGAACTGAAGGACGGAAGCTGGCCAGCAGGACCACGAGATTGATTTGAAACCACAGCTCGTAGTCACTCGCTTGGAAGAGGGGGAATTTGGGAGCCAGAGCAGTCAAAGTCAGGTTCAGCATTGTGTCTCGGACATCCACGTTTCTGATGTAGGTTACGTTTTCCTGGAGGAGGGAGGGAAACAGAGCCTTCTTGTTCAAGAGCATCACAATCGTGGTCTAGGCCAATTAGGATAATCAGGTTCATCAAAAAAAAAAAAAAAAAAAAAAATCACCTCCGTGCTGATTTCAACAAATTTTTCAAAGAATTTCTCAAGCTGATTCTCATCTGGGGATTTTAGGATGCTGCTCAACACCTCCTTCACCACGGTCACATTTTCAAGAGCACCGGTGGACGGATCCAACAGCAGCTCGGCTTTCTGATCAGGTGACAGGGTTTCCAGAGCTGCCATCTAAGGTGAACAAAACACCAAGGAAATAGCAGGAATGATTGTCAGCGCTCTGCTTTCTACCCAACACTAAGCACTAGTACAAGTGCCAATCAAAGGCTCTACTAAAGCTGTATGACAACAGAAACATAAGAGAAGGTAGGTATTTTACCCCGCTGACGTTCAACTCCTTAAGGTCCGAGTAATTGGCCAATGTGGTGAATGGGCCCAAGTTGGCATTAAGCCAATCAGCATCGCTGGTAATGTTCTGTCTGCAACCTGTTTTTAAAGATAGGGGTGGAGGAAGATCAGTCTGAATCCCTGCACTGTTATGAAGTTGACACACACACAACTACGGTGAGCTGTCAGCTGGGGGGGGAAAAACCCCACTGCAACGCACTCTATTCTGGCAATAGAGGGATGCCGCAAAAGCATGCTCTGGAAAGGCCTACCTGGAAGGCTAAATTGGGTGGCAAATTTCTTCAGGTGCTCCACCAGAACTTTGGTTATCTCCTGCGTCCTGATGAATGTCATTTCGTGGAACACAGATCCCAGTCCTTCAATGCTGCAACAGAAAGCCAAAGAAGGTCATTATGTGGATGTATTGGTACAGATCTACAACCTTCCTGTCTCCAAATTCAGGCACTCACATCACATGGTAGTTGGTGCAGTTGATGTTAGCTGTGACTGTAACCAGCATTTCCGCGGTGAAACTGGGAAGGATAGGGATGAGCTTCACAGTGAACCACGTAACCCAGACAGAGGCCTCAAATTCCTGGATCTTCGATCTGATGATTATGAAGGTTCGGTTCATCATCACGTCTCTCACAGCAGGGATGATATCGGGACTCTGCAAAAACACAAACCCAGGATTGTAAACGGCACTGTAAGAGAGTACCGTACTTTGGGCTATTCTCCACGGCATCAATGCGATCTCTGTCAGACACTTTGACTTATTGACTTGCCTCAGGAGCTGCGCTCAGTACCGTCAGAAACTCCTCCACGTTCTCGAAACCGTCGCCTTCCTCCAGTCGGTCGAACACAGCGCTGATCTGGTTGGTGTTGTTCAGTACTCCAGAGCTCAGTGTGAGTTTAGCTACTTGGGTAGGGGTCAGCAGTTCCAATGATTCAAACTAAAGCACATCATGGACACAGATTAAGCAGTTCATAAAAAAAAAACACTTTTTTAAATAAATGACAGTTCACACGAGCTACTGGAGCAAGCCAAAAATAGTTACTCACACTGGAGAAATTTCCATTCAGGGACTTCAAATCCTCCAAGTCAGCGTAGCTGGAGAAATTGCCAATGTTCTTCTCAAGCCAGTCAGCACTGCTCGTAGTTTTGGAAAGACAGGCAGGATCTGGATTGAACACAGAGCATTGGGGGAATTCATCAGAGCACCACTGAATTGTGAGAAAGCTGAAATAACTGTGACAAGCTGAGACGTTGACGGACGCTTAGGGAACTACAGCGCGAGAGATGACAACTCAAGGCAGTGATGGCACTAAAAAGTACCTTTTAGGTCGTCTCTCGACAAGAAGCGTTGGACGAATTGAGTGAAGACGGCTCGTTTCTGCTCCTCCGCCATGAGGGATGCCTGACGACCGAGAGCCTGCACCCTGAATCAGGAAAGATCAGCGAACGTCACGGATTGCCAGACTTTACTCCGCTAAACACCACTTGAGGATTTCCACAGCACTGAGCATACTTACACAACTTGGTAGGTGTCGCAACTGAAGTTCTTGGAGCTAAGGCAGGACAGAAAGTCCCTAGAGACTGCTGACAAAAATGGTCTCAGCCTGTCCTGGAACCAGGCGGCAACGAAGCTGGCATCCGTCAGCTGTGCAGCGCTGAAGTTGTTGACTTTCACCTCTCCAATGGCATCGAGAACATGGGACTGAGGCTGACTGTTGGGTAGGGTCTGTAAAAATAATGGGGCATGTCAATTCAGAGCTCTGAGGCAGCACTTCATTTTCTGTTCCATAAAAAGCAGAGGTGTCGCCTACCTTGTTGGAGAACTTTGACAGAGCATCCTCCAGAACTCCTGCCACTTTCTGGAAGAAAAGCTTCCACGTCTCTGTGCTGACGCTCGTGCCGCCTGGCGCCTTGCAAGTCAGCAGCGTCAAGATGTCATCAGAGGACAGAGATGATGCAACCTTGAAAGAGGTGGACAGATTTAGGCAGTCAGAGACACAGGACACTTTGCAAAGGCAAGCACTAGGGTGCAGAGCTCATGGAGGACTTACCGAAGAGCAGGCATAATCAGAGATGTTGAAGCCACACAGCCCAGCCGAGAAATTTGCAGACGAACTCTGAGCCTCAACTTGACCACTGCAAGGCACAAAAGCACGATTCCCATTTACAACACTTTCTGAAGCCTACCTCTGCTTTCAGTAGATACCAAACCAATACTCACCGGTTAACATCTTGACACAGCCTGTTTTCTGTAAAGGAAGACCAAAAAATAAAAGATCAGATGGAGAACTTTCACATGCTATCTTATGAGTTTATTGCAAAATGACTCAATTCGATCAATCGCAAACTGCCGTTGTGTGTTCTGACTTACCATCTACTAATGTTTCATTGCACTATTGCGAGAGAAGATGAAGCAGAAAGAAAAGAGAAAACAATTATGAACAGCTTCTCCCCTGGCTTTAACTCAACTCATAAGCCATCTTAAACAATGAAGTACTTACGAAACCGACAGGGCGAGGAGGCGTACAGTCTGAAGAGAAGCCAAGAAAAAAGAGATTTCGGTCAATAGGAGGCCACTGGCATATGGCTTACATACACATGCATTTTGTCAGAATTCTTTTGTTTTATTCTGGTCATGCCATACCTTCTGCTTGTGACTGTAGAAGTTGGACTACACTGGACTTGAGCTCCACTTTAAGTTCAGATGGGAGAACTGCCAAAGCCGTCTCCAGGCCTTTCAATCTAAACAAAACATACAAAATGCAGATCTTCAGTGCTTGTTTCTACAGACTGCATACAAACTTAAAACCAAAGGTGCCAGGTTTCTCACATTGCACTGTAAGAGTCACATGTGAGGTTGGTGGGGATCACCACCAGAACTGAAGGACGGAAGCTGGCCAGCAGGACCACGAGATTGATTTGAAACCACAGCTCGTAGTCACTCGTTTGGAAGAGGGGGAATTTGGGAGCCAGAGCAGTCAAAGTCAGGTTCAGCATTGTGTCTCGGACATCCACGTTTCTGATGTAGGTTACGTTTTCCTGGAGGAGGGAGGGAAACAGAGCCTTCTTGTTCAAGAGCATCACAATCGTGGTCTAGGCCAATTAGGATAATCAGGTTCATCAAAAAAAAAAAAAAAAAATAAAAAAAAAAACTCACCTCCTTGCTGACTTCAACAAATTTTTCAAAGAATTTCTCAAGCTGATTCTCATCTGGGGATTTTAGGATGCTGCTCAACACCTCCTTCACCACGGTCACATTTTCAAGAGCACCGGTGGACGGATCCAACAGCAGCTCGGCTTTCTGATCAGGTGACAGGGTTTCCAGAGCTGCCATCTAAGGTGAACAAAACACCAAGGAAATAGCAGGAATGATTGTCAGCGCTCTGCTTTCTACCCAACACTAAGCACTAGTACAAGTGCCAATCAAAGGCTCTACTAAAGCTGTATGACAACAGAAACATAAGAGAAGGTAGGTATTTTACCCCGCTGACGTTCAACTCCTTAAGGTCCGAGTAATTGGCCAATGTGGTGAATGGGCCCAAGTTGGCATTAAGCCAATCAGCATCGCTGGTAATGTTCTGTCTGCAACCTGTTTTTAAAGATAGGGGTGGAGGAAGATCAGTCTGAATCCCTGCACTGTTATGAAGTTGACACACACACAACTACGGTGAGCTGTCAGCTGGGGGGAAAAAAACCCCACTGCAACGCACTCTATTCTGGCAATAGAGGGATGCCGCAAAAGCATGCTCTGGAAAGGCCTACCTGGAAGGCTAAATTGGGTGGCAAATTTCTTCAGGTGCTCCACCAGAACTTTGGTTATCTCCTGCGTCCTGATGAATGTCATTTCGTGGAACACAGATCCCAGTCCTTCAACGCTGCAACAGAAAGCCAAAGAGGGTCATTATGTGGATGTATTGGTACAGATCTACAAACTTCCTGTCTCCAAATTCAGGCACTCACATCACATGGTAGTTGGTGCAGCTGATGTTAGCTGTGACTGTAACCAGCATTTCCGCGGTGAAACTGGGAAGGATAGGGATGAGCTTCACAGTGAACCACGTAACCCAGACAGAGGCCTCAAATTCCTGGATCTTCGATCTGATGATTATGAAGGTTCGGTTCATCATCACGTCTCTCACAGCAGGGATGATATCGGGACTCTGCAAAAACACAAACCCAGGATTGTAAACGGCACTGTAAGAGAGTACCGTACTTTGGGCTATTCTCCACGGCATCAATGCGATCTCTGTCAGACACTTTGACTTATTGACTTGCCTCAGGAGCTGCGCTCAGTACCGTCAGAAACTCCTCCACGTTCTCGAAACCGTCGCCTTCCTCCAGTCGGTCGAACACAGCGCTGATCTGGTTGGTGTTGTTCAGTACTCCAGAGCTCAGTGTGAGTTTAGCTACTTGGGTAGGGGTCAGCAGTTCCAATGATTCAAACTAAAGCACATCATGGACACAGATTAAGCAGTTCATAAAAAAATAAAATAAAATAAAAAACACTTTTTTAAATAAATGACAGTTCACACGAGCTACTGGAGCAAGCCAAAAATAGTTACTCACACTGGAGAAATTTCCATTCAGGGACTTCAAATCCTCCAAGTCAGCGTAGCTGGAGAAATTGCCAATGTTCTTCTCAAGCCAGTCAGCACTGCTCGTAGTTTTGGAAAGACAGGCAGGATCTGGATTGAACACAGAGCATTGGGGGAATTCATCAGAGCACCACTGAATTGTGAGAAAGCTGAAATAACTGTGACAAGCTGAGACGTTGACGGACGCTTAGGGAACTACAGCGCGAGAGATGACAACTCAAGGCAGTGATGGCACTAAAAAGTACCTTTTAGGTCGTCTCTCGACAAGAAGCGTTGGACGAATTGAGTGAAGACGGCTCGTTTCTGCTCCTCCGCCATGAGGGATGCCTGACGACCGAGAGCCTGCACCCTGAATCAGGAAAGATCAGCGAACGTCACGGATTGCCAGACTTTACTCCGCTAAACACCACTTGAGGATTTCCACAGCACTGAGCATACTTACACAACTTGGTAGGTGTCGCAACTGAAGTTCTTGGAGCTAAGGCAGGACAGAAAGTCCCTAGAGACTGCTGACAAAAATGGTCTCAGCCTGTCCTGGAACCAGGCGGCAACGAAGCTGGCATCCGTCAGCTGTGCAGCGCTGAAGTTGTTGACTTTCACCTCTCCAATGGCATCGAGAACATGGGACTGAGGCTGACCGTTGGGTAGGGTCTGTAAAAATAATGGGGCATGTCAATTCAGAGCTCTGAGGCAGCACTTCATTTTCTGTTCCATAAAAAGCAGAGGTGTCGCCTACCTTGTTGGAGAACTTTGACAGAGCATCCTCCAGAACTCCTGCCACTTTCTGGAAGAAAAGCTTCCACGTCTCTGTGCTGACGCTCGTGCCGCCTGGCGCCTTGCAAGTCAGCAGCGTCAAGATGTCATCAGAGGACAGAGATGATGCAACCTTGAAAGAGGTGGACAGATTTAGGCAGTCAGAGACACAGGACACTTTGCAAAGGCAAGCACGTGGGTGCAGAGCTCATGGAGGACTTACCGAAGAGCAGGCATAATCAGAGATGTTGAAGCCACACAGCCCAGCCGAGAAATTTGCAGACGAACTCTGAGCCTCAACTTGACCACTGCAAGGCACAAAAGCACGATTCCCATTTACAACACTTTCTGAAGTCTACCTCTGCTTTCAGTAGATACCAAACCAATACTCACCGGTTAACATCTTGACACAGCCTGTTTTCTGTAAAGGAAGACCAAAAAATAAAAGATCAGATGGAGAACTTTCACATGCTATCTTATGAGTTTATTGCAAAATGACTCAATTCGATCAATCGCAAACTGCCGTTGTGTGTTCTGACTTACCATCTACTAATGTTTCATTGCACTATTGCGAGAGAAGATGAAGCAGAAAGAAAAGAGAAAACAATTATGAACAGCTTCTCCCCTGGCTTTAACTCAACTCATAAGCCATCTTAAACAATGAAGTACTTACGAAACCGACGGGGCGAGGAGGCGTACAGTCTGAAGAGAAGCCAAGAAAAAAGAGATTTCGGTCAATAGGAGGCCACTGGCATATGGCTTACATACACATGCATTTTGTCAGAATTCTTTTGTTTTATTCTGGTCATGCCATACCTTCTGCTTGTGACTGTAGAAGTTGGACTACACTGGACTTGAGCTCCACTTTAAGTTCAGATGGGAGAACTGCCAAAGCCGTCTCCAGGCCTTTCAATCTAAACAAAACATACAAAATGCAGATCTTCAGTGCTTGTTTCTACAGACTGCATACAAACTTAAAACCAAAGGTGCCAGGTTTCTCACATTGCACTGTAAGAGTCACATGTGAGGTTGGTGGGGATCACCACCAGAACTGAAGGACGGAAGCTGGCCAGCAGGACCACGAGATTGATTTGAAACCACAGCTCGTAGTCACTCGCTTGGAAGAGGGGGAATTTGGGAGCCAGAGCAGTCAAAGTCAGGTTCAGCATTGTGTCTCGGACATCCACGTTTCTGATGTAGGTTACGTTTTCCTGGAGGAGGGAGGGAAACAGAGCCTTCTTGTTCAAGAGCATCACAATCGTGGTCTAGGCCAATTAGGATAATCAGGTTCATCAAAAAAAAAAAAAAAAAAAAAAAAAAAAAAAAATCACCTCCGTGCTGATTTCAACAAATTTTTCAAAGAATTTCTCAAGCTGATTCTCATCTGGGGATTTTAGGATGCTGCTCAACACCTCCTTCACCACGGTCACATTTTCAAGAGCACCGGTGGACGGATCCAACAGCAGCTCGGCTTTCTGATCAGGTGACAGGGTTTCCAGAGCTGCCATCTAAGGTGAACAAAACACCAAGGAAATAGCAGGAATGATTGTCAGCGCTCTGCTTTCTACCCAACACTAAGCACTAGTACAAGTGCCAATCAAAGGCTCTACTAAAGCTGTATGACAACAGAAACATAAGAGAAGGTAGGTATTTTACCCCGCTGACGTTCAACTCCTTAAGGTCCGAGTAATTGGCCAATGTGGTGAATGGGCCCAAGTTGGCATTAAGCCAATCAGCATCGCTGGTAATGTTCTGTCTGCAACCTGTTTTTAAAGATAGGGGTGGAGGAAGATCAGTCTGAATCCCTGCACTGTTATGAAGTTGACACACACACAACTACGGTGAGCTGTCAGCTGGGGGGGGAAAAACCCCACTGCAACGCACTCTATTCTGGCAATAGAGGGATGCCGCAAAAGCATGCTCTGGAAAGGCCTACCTGGAAGGCTAAATTGGGTGGCAAATTTCTTCAGGTGCTCCACCAGAACTTTGGTTATCTCCTGCGTCCTGATGAATGTCATTTCGTGGAACACAGATCCCAGTCCTTCAACGCTGCAACAGAAAGCCAAAGAAGGTCATTATGTGGATGTATTGGTACAGATCTACAAACTTCCTGTCTCCAAATTCAGGCACTCACATCACATGGTAGTTGGTGCAGTTGATGTTAGCTGTGACTGTAACCAGCATTTCCGCGGTGAAACTGGGAAGGATAGGGATGAGCTTCACAGTGAACCACGTAACCCAGACAGAGGCCTCAAATTCCTGGATCTTCGATCTGATGATTATGAAGGTTCGGTTCATCATCACGTCTCTCACAGCAGGGATGATATCGGGACTCTGCAAAAACACAAACCCAGGATTGTAAACGGCACTGTAAGAGAGTACCGTACTTTGGGCTATTCTCCACGGCATCAATGCGATCTCTGTCAGACACTTTGACTTATTGACTTGCCTCAGGAGCTGCGCTCAGTACCGTCAGAAACTCCTCCACGTTCTCGAAACCGTCGCCTTCCTCCAGTCGGTCGAACACAGCGCTGATCTGGTTGGTGTTGTTCAGTACTCCAGAGCTCAGTGTGAGTTTAGCTACTTGGGTAGGGGTCAGCAGTTCCAATGATTCAAACTAAAGCACATCATGGACACAGATTAAGCAGTTCATAAAATAAAAAAATAAAAAAATAAAAATTTTTTTAAATAAATGACAGGTCACACGAGCTACTGGAGCAAGCCAAAAATAGTTACTCACACTGGAGAAATTTCCATTCAGGGACTTCAAATCCTCCAAGTCAGCGTAGCTGGAGAAATTGCCAATGTTCTTCTCAAGCCAGTCAGCACTGCTCGTAGTTTTGGAAAGACAGGCAGGATCTGGATTGAACACAGAGCATTGGGGGAATTCATCAGAGCACCACTGAATTGTGAGAAAGCTGAAATAACTGTGACAAGCTGAGACGTTGACGGACGCTTAGGGAACTACAGCGCGAGAGATGACAACTCAAGGCAGTGATGGCACTAAAAAGTACCTTTTAGGTCGTCTCTCGACAAGAAGCGTTGGACGAATTGAGTGAAGACGGCTCGTTTCTGCTCCTCCGCCATGAGGGATGCCTGACGACCGAGAGCCTGCACCCTGAATCAGGAAAGATCAGCGAACGTCACGGATTGCCAGACTTTACTCCGCTAAACACCACTTGAGGATTTCCACAGCACTGAGCATACTTACACAACTTGGTAGGTGTCGCAACTGAAGTTCTTGGAGCTAAGGCAGGACAGAAAGTCCCTAGAGACTGCTGACAAAAATGGTCTCAGCCTGTCCTGGAACCAGGCGGCAACGAAGCTGGCATCCGTCAGCTGTGCAGCGCTGAAGTTGTTGACTTTCACCTCTCCAATGGCATCGAGAACATGGGACTGAGGCTGACCGTTGGGTAGGGTCTGTAAAAATAATGGGGCATGTCAATTCAGAGCTCTGAGGCAGCACTTCATTTTCTGTTCCATAAAAAGCAGAGGTGTCGCCTACCTTGTTGGAGAACTTTGACAGAGCATCCTCCAGAACTCCTGCCACTTTCTGGAAGAAAAGCTTCCACGTCTCTGTGCTGACGCTCGTGCCGCCTGGCGCCTTGCAAGTCAGCAGCGTCAAGATGTCATCAGAGGACAGAGATGATGCAACCTTGAAAGAGGTGGACAGATTTAGGCAGTCAGAGACACAGGACACTTTGCAAAGGCAAGCACTAGGGTGCAGAGCTCATGGAGGACTTACCGAAGAGCAGGCATAATCAGAGATGTTGAAGCCACACAGCCCAGCCGAGAAATTTGCAGACGAACTCTGAGCCTCAACTTGACCACTGCAAGGCACAAAAGCACGATTCCCATTTACAACACTTTCTGAAGCCTACCTCTGCTTTCAGTAGATACCAAACCAATACTCACCGGTTAACATCTTGACACAGCCTGTTTTCTGTAAAGGAAGACCAAAAAATAAAAGATCAGATGGAGAACTTTCACATGCTATCTTATGAGTTTATTGCAAAATGACTCAATTCGATCAATCGCAAACTGCCGTTGTGTGTTCTGACTTACCATCTACTAATGTTTCATTGCACTATTGCGAGAGAAGATGAAGCAGAAAGAAAAGAGAAAACAATTATGAACAGCTTCTCCCCTGGCTTTAACTCAACTCATAAGCCATCTTAAACAATGAAGTACTTACGAAACCGACGGGGCGAGGAGGCGTACAGTCTGAAGAGAAGCCAAGAAAAAAGAGATTTCGGTCAATAGGAGGCCACTGGCATATGGCTTACATACACATGCATTTTGTCAGAATTCTTTTGTTTTATTCTGGTCATGCCATACCTTCTGCTTGTGACTGTAGAAGTTGGACTACACTGGACTTGAGCTCCACTTTAAGTTCAGATGGGAGAACTGCCAAAGCCGTCTCCAGGCCTTTCAATCTAAACAAAACATACAAAATGCAGATCTTCAGTGCTTGTTTCTACAGACTGCATACAAACTTAAAACCAAAGGTGCCAGGTTTCTCACATTGCACTGTAAGAGTCACATGTGAGGTTGGTGGGGATCACCACCAGAACTGAAGGACGGAAGCTGGCCAGCAGGACCACGAGATTGATTTGAAACCACAGCTCGTAGTCACTCGTTTGGAAGAGGGGGAATTTGGGAGCCAGAGCAGTCAAAGTCAGGTTCAGCATTGTGTCTCGGACATCCACGTTTCTGATGTAGGTTACGTTTTCCTGGAGGAGGGAGGGAAACAGAGCCTTCTTGTTCAAGAGCATCACAATCGTGGTCTAGGCCAATTAGGATAATCAGGTTCATCAAAAAAAAAAAAAAAACTCACCTCCTTGCTGACTTCAACAAATTTTTCAAAGAATTTCTCAAGCTGATTCTCATCTGGGGATTTTAGGATGCTGCTCAACACCTCCTTCACCACGGTCACATTTTCAAGAGCACCGGTGGACGGATCCAACAGCAGCTCGGCTTTCTGATCAGGTGACAGGGTTTCCAGAGCTGCCATCTAAGGTGAACAAAACACCAAGGAAATAGCAGGAATGATTGTCAGCGCTCTGCTTTCTACCCAACACTAAGCACTAGTATAAGTGCCAATCAAAGGCTCTACTAAAGCTGTATGACAACAGAAACATAAGAGAAGGTAGGTATTTTACCCCGCTGACGTTCAACTCCTTAAGGTCCGAGTAATTGGCCAATGTGGTGAATGGGCCCAAGTTGGCATTAAGCCAATCAGCATCGCTGGTAATGTTCTGTCTGCAACCTGTTTTTAAAGATAGGGGTGGAGGAAGATCAGTCTGAATCCCTGCACTGTTATGAAGTTGACACACACACAACTACGGTGAGCTGTCAGCTGGGGGGAAAAAACCCCACTGCAACGCACTCTATTCTGGCAATAGAGGGATGCCGCAAAAGCATGCTCTGGAAAGGCCTACCTGGAAGGCTAAATTGGGTGGCAAATTTCTTCAGGTGCTCCACCAGAACTTTGGTTATCTCCTGCGTCCTGATGAATGTCATTTCGTGGAACACAGATCCCAGTCCTTCAACGCTGCAACAGAAAGCCAAAGAGGGTCATTATGTGGATGTATTGGTACAGATCTACAAACTTCCTGTCTCCAAATTCAGGCACTCACATCACATGGTAGTTGGTGCAGCTGATGTTAGCTGTGACTGTAACCAGCATTTCCGCGGTGAAACTGGGAAGGATAGGGATGAGCTTCACAGTGAACCACGTAACCCAGACAGAGGCCTCAAATTCCTGGATCTTCGATCTGATGATTATGAAGGTTCGGTTCATCATCACGTCTCTCACAGCAGGGATGATATCGGGACTCTGCAAAAACACAAACCCAGGATTGTAAACGGCACTGTAAGAGAGTACCGTACTTTGGGCTATTCTCCACGGCATCAATGCGATCTCTGTCAGACACTTTGACTTATTGACTTGCCTCAGGAGCTGCGCTCAGTACCGTCAGAAACTCCTCCACGTTCTCGAAACCGTCGCCTTCCTCCAGTCGGTCGAACACAGCGCTGATCTGGTTGGTGTTGTTCAGTACTCCAGAGCTCAGTGTGAGTTTAGCTACTTGGGTAGGGGTCAGCAGTTCCAATGATTCAAACTAAAGCACATCATGGACACAGATTAAGCAGTTCATAAAATAAAAAAATAAAAAAATAAAAAAAAAAATTAAATAAATGACAGTTCACACGAGCTACTGGAGCAAGCCAAAAATAGTTACTCACACTGGAGAAATTTCCATTCAGGGACTTCAAATCCTCCAAGTCAGCGTAGCTGGAGAAATTGCCAATGTTCTTCTCAAGCCAGTCAGCACTGCTCGTAGTTTTGGAAAGACAGGCAGGATCTGGATTGAACACAGAGCATTGGGGGAATTCATCAGAGCACCACTGAATTGTGAGAAAGCTGAAATAACTGTGACAAGCTGAGACGTTGACGGACGCTTAGGGAACTACAGCGCGAGAGATGACAACTCAAGGCAGTGATGGCACTAAAAAGTACCTTTTAGGTCGTCTCTCGACAAGAAGCGTTGGACGAATTGAGTGAAGACGGCTCGTTTCTGCTCCTCCGCCATGAGGGATGCCTGACGACCGAGAGCCTGCACCCTGAATCAGGAAAGATCAGCGAACGTCACGGATTGCCAGACTTTACTCCGCTAAACACCACTTGAGGATTTCCACAGCACTGAGCATACTTACACAACTTGGTAGGTGTCGCAACTGAAGTTCTTGGAGCTAAGGCAGGACAGAAAGTCCCTAGAGACTGCTGACAAAAATGGTCTCAGCCTGTCCTGGAACCAGGCGGCAACGAAGCTGGCATCCGTCAGCTGTGCAGCGCTGAAGTTGTTGACTTTCACCTCTCCAATGGCATCGAGAACATGGGACTGAGGCTGACCGTTGGGTAGGGTCTGTAAAAATAATGGGGCATGTCAATTCAGAGCTCTGAGGCAGCACTTCATTTTCTGTTCCATAAAAAGCAGAGGTGTCGCCTACCTTGTTGGAGAACTTTGACAGAGCATCCTCCAGAACTCCTGCCACTTTCTGGAAGAAAAGCTTCCACGTCTCTGTGCTGACGCTCGTGCCGCCTGGCGCCTTGCAAGTCAGCAGCGTCAAGATGTCATCAGAGGACAGAGATGATGCAACCTTGAAAGAGGTGGACAGATTTAGGCAGTCAGAGACACAGGACACTTTGCAAAGGCAAGCACGTGGGTGCAGAGCTCATGGAGGACTTACCGAAGAGCAGGCATAATCAGAGATGTTGAAGCCACACAGCCCAGCCGAGAAATTTGCAGACGAACTCTGAGCCTCAACTTGACCACTGCAAGGCACAAAAGCACGATTCCCATTTACAACACTTTCTGAAGCCTACCTCTGCTTTCAGTAGATACCAAACCAATACTCACCGGTTAACATCTTGACACAGCCTGTTTTCTGTAAAGGAAGACCAAAAAATAAAAGATCAGATGGAGAACTTTCACATGCTATCTTATGAGTTTATTGCAAAATGACTCAATTCGATCAATCGCAAACTGCCGTTGTGTGTTCTGACTTACCATCTACTAATGTTTCATTGCACTATTGCGAGAGAAGATGAAGCAGAAAGAAAAGAGAAAACAATTATGAACAGCTTCTCCCCTGGCTTTAACTCAACTCATAAGCCATCTTAAACAATGAAGTACTTACGAAACCGACGGGGCGAGGAGGCGTACAGTCTGAAGAGAAGCCAAGAAAAAAGAGATTTCGGTCAATAGGAGGCCACTGGCATATGGCTTACATACACATGCATTTTGTCAGAATTCTTTTGTTTTATTCTGGTCATGCCATACCTTCTGCTTGTGACTGTAGAAGTTGGACTACACTGGACTTGAGCTCCACTTTAAGTTCAGATGGGAGAACTGCCAAAGCCGTCTCCAGGCCTTTCAATCTAAACAAAACATACAAAATGCAGATCTTCAGTGCTTGTTTCTACAGACTGCATACAAACTTAAAACCAAAGGTGCCAGGTTTCTCACATTGCACTGTAAGAGTCACATGTGAGGTTGGTGGGGATCACCACCAGAACTGAAGGACGGAAGCTGGCCAGCAGGACCACGAGATTGATTTGAAACCACAGCTCGTAGTCACTCGTTTGGAAGAGGGGGAATTTGGGAGCCAGAGCAGTCAAAGTCAGGTTCAGCATTGTGTCTCGGACATCCACGTTTCTGATGTAGGTTACGTTTTCCTGGAGGAGGGAGGGAAACAGAGCCTTCTTGTTCAAGAGCATCACAATCGTGGTCTAGGCCAATTAGGATAATCAGGTTCATCAAAAAAAAAAAAAAAAAAAAAAAAAAAACTCACCTCCTTGCTGACTTCAACAAATTTTTCAAAGAATTTCTCAAGCTGATTCTCATCTGGGGATTTTAGGATGCTGCTCAACACCTCCTTCACCACGGTCACATTTTCAAGAGCACCGGTGGACGGATCCAACAGCAGCTCGGCTTTCTGATCAGGTGACAGGGTTTCCAGAGCTGCCATCTAAGGTGAACAAAACACCAAGGAAATAGCAGGAATGATTGTCAGCGCTCTGCTTTCTACCCAACACTAAGCACTAGTACAAGTGCCAATCAAAGGCTCTACTAAAGCTGTATGACAACAGAAACATAAGAGAAGGTAGGTATTTTACCCCGCTGACGTTCAACTCCTTAAGGTCCGAGTAATTGGCCAATGTGGTGAATGGGCCCAAGTTGGCATTAAGCCAATCAGCATCGCTGGTAATGTTCTGTCTGCAACCTGTTTTTAAAGATAGGGGTGGAGGAAGATCAGTCTGAATCCCTGCACTGTTATGAAGTTGACACACACACAACTACGGTGAGCTGTCAGCTGGGGGGGAAAAAAACCCCACTGCAACGCACTCTATTCTGGCAATAGAGGGATGCCGCAAAAGCATGCTCTGGAAAGGCCTACCTGGAAGGCTAAATTGGGTGGCAAATTTCTTCAGGTGCTCCACCAGAACTTTGGTTATCTCCTGCGTCCTGATGAATGTCATTTCGTGGAACACAGATCCCAGTCCTTCAACGCTGCAACAGAAAGCCAAAGAGGGTCATTATGTGGATGTATTGGTACAGATCTACAAACTTCCTGTCTCCAAATTCAGGCACTCACATCACATGGTAGTTGGTGCAGCTGATGTTAGCTGTGACTGTAACCAGCATTTCCGCGGTGAAACTGGGAAGGATAGGGATGAGCTTCACAGTGAACCACGTAACCCAGACAGAGGCCTCAAATTCCTGGATCTTCGATCTGATGATTATGAAGGTTCGGTTCATCATCACGTCTCTCACAGCAGGGATGATATCGGGACTCTGCAAAAACACAAACCCAGGATTGTAAACGGCACTGTAAGAGAGTACCGTACTTTGGGCTATTCTCCACGGCATCAATGCGATCTCTGTCAGACACTTTGACTTATTGACTTGCCTCAGGAGCTGCGCTCAGTACCGTCAGAAACTCCTCCACGTTCTCGAAACCGTCGCCTTCCTCCAGTCGGTCGAACACAGCGCTGATCTGGTTGGTGTTGTTCAGTACTCCAGAGCTCAGTGTGAGTTTAGCTACTTGGGTAGGGGTCAGCAGTTCCAATGATTCAAACTAAAGCACATCATGGACACAGATTAAGCAGTTCATAAAAAAATAAAATAAAATAAAAAACACTTTTTTAAATAAATGACAGTTCACACGAGCTACTGGAGCAAGCCAAAAATAGTTACTCACACTGGAGAAATTTCCATTCAGGGACTTCAAATCCTCCAAGTCAGCGTAGCTGGAGAAATTGCCAATGTTCTTCTCAAGCCAGTCAGCACTGCTCGTAGTTTTGGAAAGACAGGCAGGATCTGGATTGAACACAGAGCATTGGGGGAATTCATCAGAGCACCACTGAATTGTGAGAAAGCTGAAATAACTGTGACAAGCTGAGACGTTGACGGACGCTTAGGGAACTACAGCGCGAGAGATGACAACTCAAGGCAGTGATGGCACTAAAAAGTACCTTTTAGGTCGTCTCTCGACAAGAAGCGTTGGACGAATTGAGTGAAGACGGCTCGTTTCTGCTCCTCCGCCATGAGGGATGCCTGACGACCGAGAGCCTGCACCCTGAATCAGGAAAGATCAGCGAACGTCACGGATTGCCAGACTTTACTCCGCTAAACACCACTTGAGGATTTCCACAGCACTGAGCATACTTACACAACTTGGTAGGTGTCGCAACTGAAGTTCTTGGAGCTAAGGCAGGACAGAAAGTCCCTAGAGACTGCTGACAAAAATGGTCTCAGCCTGTCCTGGAACCAGGCGGCAACGAAGCTGGCATCCGTCAGCTGTGCAGCGCTGAAGTTGTTGACTTTCACCTCTCCAA
Organism: Rhinichthys klamathensis goyatoka; assembly: GCF_029890125.1. Taxonomy (NCBI): domain Eukaryota; kingdom Metazoa; phylum Chordata; class Actinopteri; order Cypriniformes; family Leuciscidae; genus Rhinichthys; species Rhinichthys klamathensis. The sequence goes on along the minus strand of NW_026606653.1, from coordinate 60,156 downwards.
TGGCATCGAGAACATGGGACTGAGGCTGACCGTTGGGTAGGGTCTGTAAAAATAATGGGGCATGTCAATTCAGAGCTCTGAGGCAGCACTTCATTTTCTGTTCCATAAAAAGCAGAGGTGTCGCCTACCTTGTTGGAGAACTTTGACAGAGCATCCTCCAGAACTCCTGCCACTTTCTGGAAGAAAAGCTTCCACGTCTCTGTGCTGACGCTCGTGCCGCCTGGCGCCTTGCAAGTCAGCAGCGTCAAGATGTCATCAGAGGACAGAGATGATGCAACCTTGAAAGAGGTGGACAGATTTAGGCAGTCAGAGACACAGGACACTTTGCAAAGGCAAGCACGTGGGTGCAGAGCTCATGGAGGACTTACCGAAGAGCAGGCATAATCAGAGATGTTGAAGCCACACAGCCCAGCCGAGAAATTTGCAGACGAACTCTGAGCCTCAACTTGACCACTGCAAGGCACAAAAGCACGATTCCCATTTACAACACTTTCTGAAGCCTACCTCTGCTTTCAGTAGATACCAAACCAATACTCACCGGTTAACATCTTGACACAGCCTGTTTTCTGTAAAGGAAGACCAAAAAATAAAAGATCAGATGGAGAACTTTCACATGCTATCTTATGAGTTTATTGCAAAATGACTCAATTCGATCAATCGCAAACTGCCGTTGTGTGTTCTGACTTACCATCTACTAATGTTTCATTGCACTATTGCGAGAGAAGATGAAGCAGAAAGAAAAGAGAAAACAATTATGAACAGCTTCTCCCCTGGCTTTAACTCAACTCATAAGCCATCTTAAACAATGAAGTACTTACGAAACCGACGGGGCGAGGAGGCGTACAGTCTGAAGAGAAGCCAAGAAAAAAGAGATTTCGGTCAATAGGAGGCCACTGGCATATGGCTTACATACACATGCATTTTGTCAGAATTCTTTTGTTTTATTCTGGTCATGCCATACCTTCTGCTTGTGACTGTAGAAGTTGGACTACACTGGACTTGAGCTCCACTTTAAGTTCAGATGGGAGAACTGCCAAAGCCGTCTCCAGGCCTTTCAATCTAAACAAAACATACAAAATGCAGATCTTCAGTGCTTGTTTCTACAGACTGCATACAAACTTAAAACCAAAGGTGCCAGGTTTCTCACATTGCACTGTAAGAGTCACATGTGAGGTTGGTGGGGATCACCACCAGAACTGAAGGACGGAAGCTGGCCAGCAGGACCACGAGATTGATTTGAAACCACAGCTCGTAGTCACTCGTTTGGAAGAGGGGGAATTTGGGAGCCAGAGCAGTCAAAGTCAGGTTCAGCATTGTGTCTCGGACATCCACGTTTCTGATGTAGGTTACGTTTTCCTGGAGGAGGGAGGGAAACAGAGCCTTCTTGTTCAAGAGCATCACAATCGTGGTCTAGGCCAATTAGGATAATCAGGTTCATCAAAAAAAAAAAAAAAAAAAAAAAAAAAACTCACCTCCTTGCTGACTTCAACAAATTTTTCAAAGAATTTCTCAAGCTGATTCTCATCTGGGGATTTTAGGATGCTGCTCAACACCTCCTTCACCACGGTCACATTTTCAAGAGCACCGGTGGACGGATCCAACAGCAGCTCGGCTTTCTGATCAGGTGACAGGGTTTCCAGAGCTGCCATCTAAGGTGAACAAAACACCAAGGAAATAGCAGGAATGATTGTCAGCGCTCTGCTTTCTACCCAACACTAAGCACTAGTACAAGTGCCAATCAAAGGCTCTACTAAAGCTGTATGACAACAGAAACATAAGAGAAGGTAGGTATTTTACCCCGCTGACGTTCAACTCCTTAAGGTCCGAGTAATTGGCCAATGTGGTGAATGGGCCCAAGTTGGCATTAAGCCAATCAGCATCGCTGGTAATGTTCTGTCTGCAACCTGTTTTTAAAGATAGGGGTGGAGGAAGATCAGTCTGAATCCCTGCACTGTTATGAAGTTGACACACACACAACTACGGTGAGCTGTCAGCTGGGGGGGAAAAAACCCCACTGCAACGCACTCTATTCTGGCAATAGAGGGATGCCGCAAAAGCATGCTCTGGAAAGGCCTACCTGGAAGGCTAAATTGGGTGGCAAATTTCTTCAGGTGCTCCACCAGAACTTTGGTTATCTCCTGCGTCCTGATGAATGTCATTTCGTGGAACACAGATCCCAGTCCTTCAACGCTGCAACAGAAAGCCAAAGAGGGTCATTATGTGGATGTATTGGTACAGATCTACAAACTTCCTGTCTCCAAATTCAGGCACTCACATCACATGGTAGTTGGTGCAGCTGATGTTAGCTGTGACTGTAACCAGCATTTCCGCGGTGAAACTGGGAAGGATAGGGATGAGCTTCACAGTGAACCACGTAACCCAGACAGAGGCCTCAAATTCCTGGATCTTCGATCTGATGATTATGAAGGTTCGGTTCATCATCACGTCTCTCACAGCAGGGATGATATCGGGACTCTGCAAAAACACAAACCCAGGATTGTAAACGGCACTGTAAGAGAGTACCGTACTTTGGGCTATTCTCCACGGCATCAATGCGATCTCTGTCAGACACTTTGACTTATTGACTTGCCTCAGGAGCTGCGCTCAGTACCGTCAGAAACTCCTCCACGTTCTCGAAACCGTCGCCTTCCTCCAGTCGGTCGAACACAGCGCTGATCTGGTTGGTGTTGTTCAGTACTCCAGAGCTCAGTGTGAGTTTAGCTACTTGGGTAGGGGTCAGCAGTTCCAATGATTCAAACTAAAGCACATCATGGACACAGATTAAGCAGTTCATAAAAAAATAAAATAAAATAAAAAACACTTTTTTAAATAAATGACAGTTCACACGAGCTACTGGAGCAAGCCAAAAATAGTTACTCACACTGGAGAAATTTCCATTCAGGGACTTCAAATCCTCCAAGTCAGCGTAGCTGGAGAAATTGCCAATGTTCTTCTCAAGCCAGTCAGCACTGCTCGTAGTTTTGGAAAGACAGGCAGGATCTGGATTGAACACAGAGCATTGGGGGAATTCATCAGAGCACCACTGAATTGTGAGAAAGCTGAAATAACTGTGACAAGCTGAGACGTTGACGGACGCTTAGGGAACTACAGCGCGAGAGATGACAACTCAAGGCAGTGATGGCACTAAAAAGTACCTTTTAGGTCGTCTCTCGACAAGAAGCGTTGGACGAATTGAGTGAAGACGGCTCGTTTCTGCTCCTCCGCCATGAGGGATGCCTGACGACCGAGAGCCTGCACCCTGAATCAGGAAAGATCAGCGAACGTCACGGATTGCCAGACTTTACTCCGCTAAACACCACTTGAGGATTTCCACAGCACTGAGCATACTTACACAACTTGGTAGGTGTCGCAACTGAAGTTCTTGGAGCTAAGGCAGGACAGAAAGTCCCTAGAGACTGCTGACAAAAATGGTCTCAGCCTGTCCTGGAACCAGGCGGCAACGAAGCTGGCATCCGTCAGCTGTGCAGCGCTGAAGTTGTTGACTTTCACCTCTCCAATGGCATCGAGAACATGGGACTGAGGCTGACCGTTGGGTAGGGTCTGTAAAAATAATGGGGCATGTCAATTCAGAGCTCTGAGGCAGCACTTCATTTTCTGTTCCATAAAAAGCAGAGGTGTCGCCTACCTTGTTGGAGAACTTTGACAGAGCATCCTCCAGAACTCCTGCCACTTTCTGGAAGAAAAGCTTCCACGTCTCTGTGCTGACGCTCGTGCCGCCTGGCGCCTTGCAAGTCAGCAGCGTCAAGATGTCATCAGAGGACAGAGATGATGCAACCTTGAAAGAGGTGGACAGATTTAGGCAGTCAGAGACACAGGACACTTTGCAAAGGCAAGCACTAGGGTGCAGAGCTCATGGAGGACTTACCGAAGAGCAGGCATAATCAGAGATGTTGAAGCCACACAGCCCAGCCGAGAAATTTGCAGACGAACTCTGAGCCTCAACTTGACCACTGCAAGGCACAAAAGCACGATTCCCATTTACAACACTTTCTGAAGCCTACCTCTGCTTTCAGTAGATACCAAACCAATACTCACCGGTTAACATCTTGACACAGCCTGTTTTCTGTAAAGGAAGACCAAAAAATAAAAGATCAGATGGAGAACTTTCACATGCTATCTTATGAGTTTATTGCAAAATGACTCAATTCGATCAATCGCAAACTGCCGTTGTGTGTTCTGACTTACCATCTACTAATGTTTCATTGCACTATTGCGAGAGAAGATGAAGCAGAAAGAAAAGAGAAAACAATTATGAACAGCTTCTCCCCTGGCTTTAACTCAACTCATAAGCCATCTTAAACAATGAAGTACTTACGAAACCGACGGGGCGAGGAGGCGTACAGTCTGAAGAGAAGCCAAGAAAAAAGAGATTTCGGTCAATAGGAGGCCACTGGCATATGGCTTACATACACATGCATTTTGTCAGAATTCTTTTGTTTTATTCTGGTCATGCCATACCTTCTGCTTGTGACTGTAGAAGTTGGACTACACTGGACTTGAGCTCCACTTTAAGTTCAGATGGGAGAACTGCCAAAGCCGTCTCCAGGCCTTTCAATCTAAACAAAACATACAAAATGCAGATCTTCAGTGCTTGTTTCTACAGACTGCATACAAACTTAAAACCAAAGGTGCCAGGTTTCTCACATTGCACTGTAAGAGTCACATGTGAGGTTGGTGGGGATCACCACCAGAACTGAAGGACGGAAGCTGGCCAGCAGGACCACGAGATTGATTTGAAACCACAGCTCGTAGTCACTCGTTTGGAAGAGGGGGAATTTGGGAGCCAGAGCAGTCAAAGTCAGGTTCAGCATTGTGTCTCGGACATCCACGTTTCTGATGTAGGTTACGTTTTCCTGGAGGAGGGAGGGAAACAGAGCCTTCTTGTTCAAGAGCATCACAATCGTGGTCTAGGCCAATTAGGATAATCAGGTTCATCAAAAAAAAAAAAAAAAAAAAAAAAAAAAAACTCACCTCCTTGCTGACTTCAACAAATTTTTCAAAGAATTTCTCAAGCTGATTCTCATCTGGGGATTTTAGGATGCTGCTCAACACCTCCTTCACCACGGTCACATTTTCAAGAGCACCGGTGGACGGATCCAACAGCAGCTCGGCTTTCTGATCAGGTGACAGGGTTTCCAGAGCTGCCATCTAAGGTGAACAAAACACCAAGGAAATAGCAGGAATGATTGTCAGCGCTCTGCTTTCTACCCAACACTAAGCACTAGTACAAGTGCCAATCAAAGGCTCTACTAAAGCTGTATGACAACAGAAACATAAGAGAAGGTAGGTATTTTACCCCGCTGACGTTCAACTCCTTAAGGTCCGAGTAATTGGCCAATGTGGTGAATGGGCCCAAGTTGGCATTAAGCCAATCAGCATCGCTGGTAATGTTCTGTCTGCAACCTGTTTTTAAAGATAGGGGTGGAGGAAGATCAGTCTGAATCCCTGCACTGTTATGAAGTTGACACACACACAACTACGGTGAGCTGTCAGCTGGGGGGAAAAAAACCCCACTGCAACGCACTCTATTCTGGCAATAGAGGGATGCCGCAAAAGCATGCTCTGGAAAGGCCTACCTGGAAGGCTAAATTGGGTGGCAAATTTCTTCAGGTGCTCCACCAGAACTTTGGTTATCTCCTGCGTCCTGATGAATGTCATTTCGTGGAACACAGATCCCAGTCCTTCAACGCTGCAACAGAAAGCCAAAGAGGGTCATTATGTGGATGTATTGGTACAGATCTACAAACTTCCTGTCTCCAAATTCAGGCACTCACATCACATGGTAGTTGGTGCAGCTGATGTTAGCTGTGACTGTAACCAGCATTTCCGCGGTGAAACTGGGAAGGATAGGGATGAGCTTCACAGTGAACCACGTAACCCAGACAGAGGCCTCAAATTCCTGGATCTTCGATCTGATGATTATGAAGGTTCGGTTCATCATCACGTCTCTCACAGCAGGGATGATATCGGGACTCTGCAAAAACACAAACCCAGGATTGTAAACGGCACTGTAAGAGAGTACCGTACTTTGGGCTATTCTCCACGGCATCAATGCGATCTCTGTCAGACACTTTGACTTATTGACTTGCCTCAGGAGCTGCGCTCAGTACCGTCAGAAACTCCTCCACGTTCTCGAAACCGTCGCCTTCCTCCAGTCGGTCGAACACAGCGCTGATCTGGTTGGTGTTGTTCAGTACTCCAGAGCTCAGTGTGAGTTTAGCTACTTGGGTAGGGGTCAGCAGTTCCAATGATTCAAACTAAAGCACATCATGGACACAGATTAAGCAGTTCATAAAAAAATAAAATAAAATAAAAAACACTTTTTTAAATAAATGACAGTTCACACGAGCTACTGGAGCAAGCCAAAAATAGTTACTCACACTGGAGAAATTTCCATTCAGGGACTTCAAATCCTCCAAGTCAGCGTAGCTGGAGAAATTGCCAATGTTCTTCTCAAGCCAGTCAGCACTGCTCGTAGTTTTGGAAAGACAGGCAGGATCTGGATTGAACACAGAGCATTGGGGGAATTCATCAGAGCACCACTGAATTGTGAGAAAGCTGAAATAACTGTGACAAGCTGAGACGTTGACGGACGCTTAGGGAACTACAGCGCGAGAGATGACAACTCAAGGCAGTGATGGCACTAAAAAGTACCTTTTAGGTCGTCTCTCGACAAGAAGCGTTGGACGAATTGAGTGAAGACGGCTCGTTTCTGCTCCTCCGCCATGAGGGATGCCTGACGACCGAGAGCCTGCACCCTGAATCAGGAAAGATCAGCGAACGTCACGGATTGCCAGACTTTACTCCGCTAAACACCACTTGAGGATTTCCACAGCACTGAGCATACTTACACAACTTGGTAGGTGTCGCAACTGAAGTTCTTGGAGCTAAGGCAGGACAGAAAGTCCCTAGAGACTGCTGACAAAAATGGTCTCAGCCTGTCCTGGAACCAGGCGGCAACGAAGCTGGCATCCGTCAGCTGTGCAGCGCTGAAGTTGTTGACTTTCACCTCTCCAATGGCATCGAGAACATGGGACTGAGGCTGACCGTTGGGTAGGGTCTGTAAAAATAATGGGGCATGTCAATTCAGAGCTCTGAGGCAGCACTTCATTTTCTGTTCCATAAAAAGCAGAGGTGTCGCCTACCTTGTTGGAGAACTTTGACAGAGCATCCTCCAGAACTCCTGCCACTTTCTGGAAGAAAAGCTTCCACGTCTCTGTGCTGACGCTCGTGCCGCCTGGCGCCTTGCAAGTCAGCAGCGTCAAGATGTCATCAGAGGACAGAGATGATGCAACCTTGAAAGAGGTGGACAGATTTAGGCAGTCAGAGACACAGGACACTTTGCAAAGGCAAGCACTAGGGTGCAGAGCTCATGGAGGACTTACCGAAGAGCAGGCATAATCAGAGATGTTGAAGCCACACAGCCCAGCCGAGAAATTTGCAGACGAACTCTGAGCCTCAACTTGACCACTGCAAGGCACAAAAGCACGATTCCCATTTACAACACTTTCTGAAGCCTACCTCTGCTTTCAGTAGATACCAAACCAATACTCACCGGTTAACATCTTGACACAGCCTGTTTTCTGTAAAGGAAGACCAAAAAATAAAAGATCAGATGGAGAACTTTCACATGCTATCTTATGAGTTTATTGCAAAATGACTCAATTCGATCAATCGCAAACTGCCGTTGTGTGTTCTGACTTACCATCTACTAATGTTTCATTGCACTATTGCGAGAGAAGATGAAGCAGAAAGAAAAGAGAAAACAATTATGAACAGCTTCTCCCCTGGCTTTAACTCAACTCATAAGCCATCTTAAACAATGAAGTACTTACGAAACCGACGGGGCGAGGAGGCGTACAGTCTGAAGAGAAGCCAAGAAAAAAGAGATTTCGGTCAATAGGAGGCCACTGGCATATGGCTTACATACACATGCATTTTGTCAGAATTCTTTTGTTTTATTCTGGTCATGCCATACCTTCTGCTTGTGACTGTAGAAGTTGGACTACACTGGACTTGAGCTCCACTTTAAGTTCAGATGGGAGAACTGCCAAAGCCGTCTCCAGGCCTTTCAATCTAAACAAAACATACAAAATGCAGATCTTCAGTGCTTGTTTCTACAGACTGCATACAAACTTAAAACCAAAGGTGCCAGGTTTCTCACATTGCACTGTAAGAGTCACATGTGAGGTTGGTGGGGATCACCACCAGAACTGAAGGACGGAAGCTGGCCAGCAGGACCACGAGATTGATTTGAAACCACAGCTCGTAGTCACTCGTTTGGAAGAGGGGGAATTTGGGAGCCAGAGCAGTCAAAGTCAGGTTCAGCATTGTGTCTCGGACATCCACGTTTCTGATGTAGGTTACGTTTTCCTGGAGGAGGGAGGGAAACAGAGCCTTCTTGTTCAAGAGCATCACAATCGTGGTCTAGGCCAATTAGGATAATCAGGTTCATCAAAAAAAAAAAAAAAACTCACCTCCTTGCTGACTTCAACAAATTTTTCAAAGAATTTCTCAAGCTGATTCTCATCTGGGGATTTTAGGATGCTGCTCAACACCTCCTTCACCACGGTCACATTTTCAAGAGCACCGGTGGACGGATCCAACAGCAGCTCGGCTTTCTGATCAGGTGACAGGGTTTCCAGAGCTGCCATCTAAGGTGAACAAAACACCAAGGAAATAGCAGGAATGATTGTCAGCGCTCTGCTTTCTACCCAACACTAAGCACTAGTATAAGTGCCAATCAAAGGCTCTACTAAAGCTGTATGACAACAGAAACATAAGAGAAGGTAGGTATTTTACCCCGCTGACGTTCAACTCCTTAAGGTCCGAGTAATTGGCCAATGTGGTGAATGGGCCCAAGTTGGCATTAAGCCAATCAGCATCGCTGGTAATGTTCTGTCTGCAACCTGTTTTTAAAGATAGGGGTGGAGGAAGATCAGTCTGAATCCCTGCACTGTTATGAAGTTGACACACACACAACTACGGTGAGCTGTCAGCTGGGGGGAAAAAACCCCACTGCAACGCACTCTATTCTGGCAATAGAGGGATGCCGCAAAAGCATGCTCTGGAAAGGCCTACCTGGAAGGCTAAATTGGGTGGCAAATTTCTTCAGGTGCTCCACCAGAACTTTGGTTATCTCCTGCGTCCTGATGAATGTCATTTCATGGAACACAGATCCCAGTCCTTCAACGCTGCAACAGAAAGCCAAAGAGGGTCATTATGTGGATGTATTGGTACAGATCTACAAACTTCCTGTCTCCAAATTCAGGCACTCACATCACATGGTAGTTGGTGCAGCTGATGTTAGCTGTGACTGTAACCAGCATTTCCGCGGTGAAACTGGGAAGGATAGGGATGAGCTTCACAGTGAACCACGTAACCCAGACAGAGGCCTCAAATTCCTGGATCTTCGATCTGATGATTATGAAGGTTCGGTTCATCATCACGTCTCTCACAGCAGGGATGATATCGGGACTCTGCAAAAACACAAACCCAGGATTGTAAACGGCACTGTAAGAGAGTACCGTACTTTGGGCTATTCTCCACGGCATCAATGCGATCTCTGTCAGACACTTTGACTTATTGACTTGCCTCAGGAGCTGCGCTCAGTACCGTCAGAAACTCCTCCACGTTCTCGAAACCGTCGCCTTCCTCCAGTCGGTCGAACACAGCGCTGATCTGGTTGGTGTTGTTCAGTACTCCAGAGCTCAGTGTGAGTTTAGCTACTTGGGTAGGGGTCAGCAGTTCCAATGATTCAAACTAAAGCACATCATGGACACAGATTAAGCAGTTCATAAAATAAAAAAATAAAAAAATAAAAAAAAAAATTAAATAAATGACAGTTCACACGAGCTACTGGAGCAAGCCAAAAATAGTTACTCACACTGGAGAAATTTCCATTCAGGGACTTCAAATCCTCCAAGTCAGCGTAGCTGGAGAAATTGCCAATGTTCTTCTCAAGCCAGTCAGCACTGCTCGTAGTTTTGGAAAGACAGGCAGGATCTGGATTGAACACAGAGCATTGGGGGAATTCATCAGAGCACCACTGAATTGTGAGAAAGCTGAAATAACTGTGACAAGCTGAGACGTTGACGGACGCTTAGGGAACTACAGCGCGAGAGATGACAACTCAAGGCAGTGATGGCACTAAAAAGTACCTTTTAGGTCGTCTCTCGACAAGAAGCGTTGGACGAATTGAGTGAAGACGGCTCGTTTCTGCTCCTCCGCCATGAGGGATGCCTGACGACCGAGAGCCTGCACCCTGAATCAGGAAAGATCAGCGAACGTCACGGATTGCCAGACTTTACTCCGCTAAACACCACTTGAGGATTTCCACAGCACTGAGCATACTTACACAACTTGGTAGGTGTCGCAACTGAAGTTCTTGGAGCTAAGGCAGGACAGAAAGTCCCTAGAGACTGCTGACAAAAATGGTCTCAGCCTGTCCTGGAACCAGGCGGCAACGAAGCTGGCATCCGTCAGCTGTGCAGCGCTGAAGTTGTTGACTTTCACCTCTCCAATGGCATCGAGAACATGGGACTGAGGCTGACCGTTGGGTAGGGTCTGTAAAAATAATGGGGCATGTCAATTCAGAGCTCTGAGGCAGCACTTCATTTTCTGTTCCATAAAAAGCAGAGGTGTCGCCTACCTTGTTGGAGAACTTTGACAGAGCATCCTCCAGAACTCCTGCCACTTTCTGGAAGAAAAGCTTCCACGTCTCTGTGCTGACGCTCGTGCCGCCTGGCGCCTTGCAAGTCAGCAGCGTCAAGATGTCATCAGAGGACAGAGATGATGCAACCTTGAAAGAGGTGGACAGATTTAGGCAGTCAGAGACACAGGACACTTTGCAAAGGCAAGCACGTGGGTGCAGAGCTCATGGAGGACTTACCGAAGAGCAGGCATAATCAGAGATGTTGAAGCCACACAGCCCAGCCGAGAAATTTGCAGACGAACTCTGAGCCTCAACTTGACCACTGCAAGGCACAAAAGCACGATTCCCATTTACAACACTTTCTGAAGCCTACCTCTGCTTTCAGTAGATACCAAACCAATACTCACCGGTTAACATCTTGACACAGCCTGTTTTCTGTAAAGGAAGACCAAAAAATAAAAGATCAGATGGAGAACTTTCACATGCTATCTTATGAGTTTATTGCAAAATGACTCAATTCGATCAATCGCAAACTGCCGTTGTGTGTTCTGACTTACCATCTACTAATGTTTCATTGCACTATTGCGAGAGAAGATGAAGCAGAAAGAAAAGAGAAAACAATTATGAACAGCTTCTCCCCTGGCTTTAACTCAACTCATAAGCCATCTTAAACAATGAAGTACTTACGAAACCGACGGGGCGAGGAGGCGTACAGTCTGAAGAGAAGCCAAGAAAAAAGAGATTTCGGTCAATAGGAGGCCACTGGCATATGGCTTACATACACATGCATTTTGTCAGAATTCTTTTGTTTTATTCTGGTCATGCCATACCTTCTGCTTGTGACTGTAGAAGTTGGACTACACTGGACTTGAGCTCCACTTTAAGTTCAGATGGGAGAACTGCCAAAGCCGTCTCCAGGCCTTTCAATCTAAACAAAACATACAAAATGCAGATCTTCAGTGCTTGTTTCTACAGACTGCATACAAACTTAAAACCAAAGGTGCCAGGTTTCTCACATTGCACTGTAAGAGTCACATGTGAGGTTGGTGGGGATCACCACCAGAACTGAAGGACGGAAGCTGGCCAGCAGGACCACGAGATTGATTTGAAACCACAGCTCGTAGTCACTCGTTTGGAAGAGGGGGAATTTGGGAGCCAGAGCAGTCAAAGTCAGGTTCAGCATTGTGTCTCGGACATCCACGTTTCTGATGTAGGTTACGTTTTCCTGGAGGAGGGAGGGAAACAGAGCCTTCTTGTTCAAGAGCATCACAATCGTGGTCTAGGCCAATTAGGATAATCAGGTTCATCAAAAAAAAAAAAAAAAAAAAAAAAAAAACTCACCTCCTTGCTGACTTCAACAAATTTTTCAAAGAATTTCTCAAGCTGATTCTCATCTGGGGATTTTAGGATGCTGCTCAACACCTCCTTCACCACGGTCACATTTTCAAGAGCACCGGTGGACGGATCCAACAGCAGCTCGGCTTTCTGATCAGGTGACAGGGTTTCCAGAGCTGCCATCTAAGGTGAACAAAACACCAAGGAAATAGCAGGAATGATTGTCAGCGCTCTGCTTTCTACCCAACACTAAGCACTAGTACAAGTGCCAATCAAAGGCTCTACTAAAGCTGTATGACAACAGAAACATAAGAGAAGGTAGGTATTTTACCCCGCTGACGTTCAACTCCTTAAGGTCCGAGTAATTGGCCAATGTGGTGAATGGGCCCAAGTTGGCATTAAGCCAATCAGCATCGCTGGTAATGTTCTGTCTGCAACCTGTTTTTAAAGATAGGGGTGGAGGAAGATCAGTCTGAATCCCTGCACTGTTATGAAGTTGACACACACACAACTACGGTGAGCTGTCAGCTGGGGGGGAAAAAAACCCCACTGCAACGCACTCTATTCTGGCAATAGAGGGATGCCGCAAAAGCATGCTCTGGAAAGGCCTACCTGGAAGGCTAAATTGGGTGGCAAATTTCTTCAGGTGCTCCACCAGAACTTTGGTTATCTCCTGCGTCCTGATGAATGTCATTTCGTGGAACACAGATCCCAGTCCTTCAACGCTGCAACAGAAAGCCAAAGAGGGTCATTATGTGGATGTATTGGTACAGATCTACAAACTTCCTGTCTCCAAATTCAGGCACTCACATCACATGGTAGTTGGTGCAGCTGATGTTAGCTGTGACTGTAACCAGCATTTCCGCGGTGAAACTGGGAAGGATAGGGATGAGCTTCACAGTGAACCACGTAACCCAGACAGAGGCCTCAAATTCCTGGATCTTCGATCTGATGATTATGAAGGTTCGGTTCATCATCACGTCTCTCACAGCAGGGATGATATCGGGACTCTGCAAAAACACAAACCCAGGATTGTAAACGGCACTGTAAGAGAGTACCGTACTTTGGGCTATTCTCCACGGCATCAATGCGATCTCTGTCAGACACTTTGACTTATTGACTTGCCTCAGGAGCTGCGCTCAGTACCGTCAGAAACTCCTCCACGTTCTCGAAACCGTCGCCTTCCTCCAGTCGGTCGAACACAGCGCTGATCTGGTTGGTGTTGTTCAGTACTCCAGAGCTCAGTGGGAGTTTAGCTACTTGGGTAGGGGTCAGCAGTTCCAATGATTCAAACTAAAGCACATCATGGACACAGATTAAGCAGTTCATAAAAAAATAAAATAAAATAAAAAACACTTTTTTAAATAAATGACAGTTCACACGAGCTACTGGAGCAAGCCAAAAATAGTTACTCACACTGGAGAAATTTCCATTCAGGGACTTCAAATCCTCCAAGTCAGCGTAGCTGGAGAAATTGCCAATGTTCTTCTCAAGCCAGTCAGCACTGCTCGTAGTTTTGGAAAGACAGGCAGGATCTGGATTGAACACAGAGCATTGGGGGAATTCATCAGAGCACCACTGAATTGTGAGAAAGCTGAAATAACTGTGACAAGCTGAGACGTTGACGGACGCTTAGGGAACTACAGCGCGAGAGATGACAACTCAAGGCAGTGATGGCACTAAAAAGTACCTTTTAGGTCGTCTCTCGACAAGAAGCGTTGGACGAATTGAGTGAAGACGGCTCGTTTCTGCTCCTCCGCCATGAGGGATGCCTGACGACCGAGAGCCTGCACCCTGAATCAGGAAAGATCAGCGAACGTCACGGATTGCCAGACTTTACTCCGCTAAACACCACTTGAGGATTTCCACAGCACTGAGCATACTTACACAACTTGGTAGGTGTCGCAACTGAAGTTCTTGGAGCTAAGGCAGGACAGAAAGTCCCTAGAGACTGCTGACAAAAATGGTCTCAGCCTGTCCTGGAACCAGGCGGCAACGAAGCTGGCATCCGTCAGCTGTGCAGCGCTGAAGTTGTTGACTTTCACCTCTCCAATGGCATCGAGAACATGGGACTGAGGCTGACCGTTGGGTAGGGTCTGTAAAAATAATGGGGCATGTCAATTCAGAGCTCTGAGGCAGCACTTCATTTTCTGTTCCATAAAAAGCAGAGGTGTCGCCTACCTTGTTGGAGAACTTTGACAGAGCATCCTCCAGAACTCCTGCCACTTTCTGGAAGAAAAGCTTCCACGTCTCTGTGCTGACGCTCGTGCCGCCTGGCGCCTTGCAAGTCAGCAGCGTCAAGATGTCATCAGAGGACAGAGATGATGCAACCTTGAAAGAGGTGGACAGATTTAGGCAGTCAGAGACACAGGACACTTTGCAAAGGCAAGCACGTGGGTGCAGAGCTCATGGAGGACTTACCGAAGAGCAGGCATAATCAGAGATGTTGAAGCCACACAGCCCAGCCGAGAAATTTGCAGACGAACTCTGAGCCTCAACTTGACCACTGCAAGGCACAAAAGCACGATTCCCATTTACAACACTTTCTGAAGCCTACCTCTGCTTTCAGTAGATACCAAACCAATACTCACCGGTTAACATCTTGACACAGCCTGTTTTCTGTAAAGGAAGACCAAAAAATAAAAGATCAGATGGAGAACTTTCACATGCTATCTTATGAGTTTATTGCAAAATGACTCAATTCGATCAATCGCAAACTGCCGTTGTGTGTTCTGACTTACCATCTACTAATGTTTCATTGCACTATTGCGAGAGAAGATGAAGCAGAAAGAAAAGAGAAAACAATTATGAACAGCTTCTCCCCTGGCTTTAACTCAACTCATAAGCCATCTTAAACAATGAAGTACTTACGAAACCGACGGGGCGAGGAGGCGTACAGTCTGAAGAGAAGCCAAGAAAAAAGAGATTTCGGTCAATAGGAGGCCACTGGCATATGGCTTACATACACATGCATTTTGTCAGAATTCTTTTGTTTTATTCTGGTCATGCCATACCTTCTGCTTGTGACTGTAGAAGTTGGACTACACTGGACTTGAGCTCCACTTTAAGTTCAGATGGGAGAACTGCCAAAGCCGTCTCCAGGCCTTTCAATCTAAACAAAACATACAAAATGCAGATCTTCAGTGCTTGTTTCTACAGACTGCATACAAACTTAAAACCAAAGGTGCCAGGTTTCTCACATTGCACTGTAAGAGTCACATGTGAGGTTGGTGGGGATCACCACCAGAACTGAAGGACGGAAGCTGGCCAGCAGGACCACGAGATTGATTTGAAACCACAGCTCGTAGTCACTCGTTTGGAAGAGGGGGAATTTGGGAGCCAGAGCAGTCAAAGTCAGGTTCAGCATTGTGTCTCGGACATCCACGTTTCTGATGTAGGTTACGTTTTCCTGGAGGAGGGAGGGAAACAGAGCCTTCTTGTTCAAGAGCATCACAATCGTGGTCTAGGCCAATTAGGATAATCAGGTTCATCAAAAAAAAAAAAAAAAAAAAAAAAAAAACTCACCTCCTTGCTGACTTCAACAAATTTTTCAAAGAATTTCTCAAGCTGATTCTCATCTGGGGATTTTAGGATGCTGCTCAACACCTCCTTCACCACGGTCACATTTTCAAGAGCACCGGTGGACGGATCCAACAGCAGCTCGGCTTTCTGATCAGGTGACAGGGTTTCCAGAGCTGCCATCTAAGGTGAACAAAACACCAAGGAAATAGCAGGAATGATTGTCAGCGCTCTGCTTTCTACCCAACACTAAGCACTAGTACAAGTGCCAATCAAAGGCTCTACTAAAGCTGTATGACAACAGAAACATAAGAGAAGGTAGGTATTTTACCCCGCTGACGTTCAACTCCTTAAGGTCCGAGTAATTGGCCAATGTGGTGAATGGGCCCAAGTTGGCATTAAGCCAATCAGCATCGCTGGTAATGTTCTGTCTGCAACCTGTTTTTAAAGATAGGGGTGGAGGAAGATCAGTCTGAATCCCTGCACTGTTATGAAGTTGACACACACACAACTACGGTGAGCTGTCAGCTGGGGGGGAAAAAACCCCACTGCAACGCACTCTATTCTGGCAATAGAGGGATGCCGCAAAAGCATGCTCTGGAAAGGCCTACCTGGAAGGCTAAATTGGGTGGCAAATTTCTTCAGGTGCTCCACCAGAACTTTGGTTATCTCCTGCGTCCTGATGAATGTCATTTCGTGGAACACAGATCCCAGTCCTTCAACGCTGCAACAGAAAGCCAAAGAGGGTCATTATGTGGATGTATTGGTACAGATCTACAAACTTCCTGTCTCCAAATTCAGGCACTCACATCACATGGTAGTTGGTGCAGCTGATGTTAGCTGTGACTGTAACCAGCATTTCCGCGGTGAAACTGGGAAGGATAGGGATGAGCTTCACAGTGAACCACGTAACCCAGACAGAGGCCTCAAATTCCTGGATCTTCGATCTGATGATTATGAAGGTTCGGTTCATCATCACGTCTCTCACAGCAGGGATGATATCGGGACTCTGCAAAAACACAAACCCAGGATTGTAAACGGCACTGTAAGAGAGTACCGTACTTTGGGCTATTCTCCACGGCATCAATGCGATCTCTGTCAGACACTTTGACTTATTGACTTGCCTCAGGAGCTGCGCTCAGTACCGTCAGAAACTCCTCCACGTTCTCGAAACCGTCGCCTTCCTCCAGTCGGTCGAACACAGCGCTGATCTGGTTGGTGTTGTTCAGTACTCCAGAGCTCAGTGTGAGTTTAGCTACTTGGGTAGGGGTCAGCAGTTCCAATGATTCAAACTAAAGCACATCATGGACACAGATTAAGCAGTTCATAAAAAAATAAAATAAAATAAAAAACACTTTTTTAAATAAATGACAGTTCACACGAGCTACTGGAGCAAGCCAAAAATAGTTACTCACACTGGAGAAATTTCCATTCAGGGACTTCAAATCCTCCAAGTCAGCGTAGCTGGAGAAATTGCCAATGTTCTTCTCAAGCCAGTCAGCACTGCTCGTAGTTTTGGAAAGACAGGCAGGATCTGGATTGAACACAGAGCATTGGGGGAATTCATCAGAGCACCACTGAATTGTGAGAAAGCTGAAATAACTGTGACAAGCTGAGACGTTGACGGACGCTTAGGGAACTACAGCGCGAGAGATGACAACTCAAGGCAGTGATGGCACTAAAAAGTACCTTTTAGGTCGTCTCTCGACAAGAAGCGTTGGACGAATTGAGTGAAGACGGCTCGTTTCTGCTCCTCCGCCATGAGGGATGCCTGACGACCGAGAGCCTGCACCCTGAATCAGGAAAGATCAGCGAACGTCACGGATTGCCAGACTTTACTCCGCTAAACACCACTTGAGGATTTCCACAGCACTGAGCATACTTACACAACTTGGTAGGTGTCGCAACTGAAGTTCTTGGAGCTAAGGCAGGACAGAAAGTCCCTAGAGACTGCTGACAAAAATGGTCTCAGCCTGTCCTGGAACCAGGCGGCAACGAAGCTGGCATCCGTCAGCTGTGCAGCGCTGAAGTTGTTGACTTTCACCTCTCCAATGGCATCGAGAACATGGGACTGAGGCTGACCGTTGGGTAGGGTCTGTAAAAATAATGGGGCATGTCAATTCAGAGCTCTGAGGCAGCACTTCATTTTCTGTTCCATAAAAAGCAGAGGTGTCGCCTACCTTGTTGGAGAACTTTGACAGAGCATCCTCCAGAACTCCTGCCACTTTCTGGAAGAAAAGCTTCCACGTCTCTGTGCTGACGCTCGTGCCGCCTGGCGCCTTGCAAGTCAGCAGCGTCAAGATGTCATCAGAGGACAGAGATGATGCAACCTTGAAAGAGGTGGACAGATTTAGGCAGTCAGAGACACAGGACACTTTGCAAAGGCAAGCACGTGGGTGCAGAGCTCATGGAGGACTTACCGAAGAGCAGGCATAATCAGAGATGTTGAAGCCACACAGCCCAGCCGAGAAATTTGCAGACGAACTCTGAGCCTCAACTTGACCACTGCAAGGCACAAAAGCACGATTCCCATTTACAACACTTTCTGAAGCCTACCTCTGCTTTCAGTAGATACCAAACCAATACTCACCGGTTAACATCTTGACACAGCCTGTTTTCTGTAAAGGAAGACCAAAAAATAAAAGATCAGATGGAGAACTTTCACATGCTATCTTATGAGTTTATTGCAAAATGACTCAATTCGATCAATCGCAAACTGCCGTTGTGTGTTCTGACTTACCATCTACTAATGTTTCATTGCACTATTGCGAGAGAAGATGAAGCAGAAAGAAAAGAGAAAACAATTATGAACAGCTTCTCCCCTGGCTTTAACTCAACTCATAAGCCATCTTAAACAATGAAGTACTTACGAAACCGACGGGGCGAGGAGGCGTACAGTCTGAAGAGAAGCCAAGAAAAAAGAGATTTCGGTCAATAGGAGGCCACTGGCATATGGCTTACATACACATGCATTTTGTCAGAATTCTTTTGTTTTATTCTGGTCATGCCATACCTTCTGCTTGTGACTGTAGAAGTTGGACTACACTGGACTTGAGCTCCACTTTAAGTTCAGATGGGAGAACTGCCAAAGCCGTCTCCAGGCCTTTCAATCTAAACAAAACATACAAAATGCAGATCTTCAGTGCTTGTTTCTACAGACTGCATACAAACTTAAAACCAAAGGTGCCAGGTTTCTCACATTGCACTGTAAGAGTCACATGTGAGGTTGGTGGGGATCACCACCAGAACTGAAGGACGGAAGCTGGCCAGCAGGACCACGAGATTGATTTGAAACCACAGCTCGTAGTCACTCGTTTGGAAGAGGGGGAATTTGGGAGCCAGAGCAGTCAAAGTCAGGTTCAGCATTGTGTCTCGGACATCCACGTTTCTGATGTAGGTTACGTTTTCCTGGAGGAGGGAGGGAAACAGAGCCTTCTTGTTCAAGAGCATCACAATCGTGGTCTAGGCCAATTAGGATAATCAGGTTCATCAAAAAAAAAAAAAAAAAAAAAAAAAAAACTCACCTCCTTGCTGACTTCAACAAATTTTTCAAAGAATTTCTCAAGCTGATTCTCATCTGGGGATTTTAGGATGCTGCTCAACACCTCCTTCACCACGGTCACATTTTCAAGAGCACCGGTGGACGGATCCAACAGCAGCTCGGCTTTCTGATCAGGTGACAGGGTTTCCAGAGCTGCCATCTAAGGTGAACAAAACACCAAGGAAATAGCAGGAATGATTGTCAGCGCTCTGCTTTCTACCCAACACTAAGCACTAGTACAAGTGCCAATCAAAGGCTCTACTAAAGCTGTATGACAACAGAAACATAAGAGAAGGTAGGTATTTTACCCCGCTGACGTTCAACTCCTTAAGGTCCGAGTAATTGGCCAATGTGGTGAATGGGCCCAAGTTGGCATTAAGCCAATCAGCATCGCTGGTAATGTTCTGTCTGCAACCTGTTTTTAAAGATAGGGGTGGAGGAAGATCAGTCTGAATCCCTGCACTGTTATGAAGTTGACACACACACAACTACGGTGAGCTGTCAGCTGGGGGGGAAAAAACCCCACTGCAACGCACTCTATTCTGGCAATAGAGGGATGCCGCAAAAGCATGCTCTGGAAAGGCCTACCTGGAAGGCTAAATTGGGTGGCAAATTTCTTCAGGTGCTCCACCAGAACTTTGGTTATCTCCTGCGTCCTGATGAATGTCATTTCGTGGAACACAGATCCCAGTCCTTCAACGCTGCAACAGAAAGCCAAAGAGGGTCATTATGTGGATGTATTGGTACAGATCTACAAACTTCCTGTCTCCAAATTCAGGCACTCACATCACATGGTAGTTGGTGCAGCTGATGTTAGCTGTGACTGTAACCAGCATTTCCGCGGTGAAACTGGGAAGGATAGGGATGAGCTTCACAGTGAACCACGTAACCCAGACAGAGGCCTCAAATTCCTGGATCTTCGATCTGATGATTATGAAGGTTCGGTTCATCATCACGTCTCTCACAGCAGGGATGATATCGGGACTCTGCAAAAACACAAACCCAGGATTGTAAACGGCACTGTAAGAGAGTACCGTACTTTGGGCTATTCTCCACGGCATCAATGCGATCTCTGTCAGACACTTTGACTTATTGACTTGCCTCAGGAGCTGCGCTCAGTACCGTCAGAAACTCCTCCACGTTCTCGAAACCGTCGCCTTCCTCCAGTCGGTCGAACACAGCGCTGATCTGGTTGGTGTTGTTCAGTACTCCAGAGCTCAGTGTGAGTTTAGCTACTTGGGTAGGGGTCAGCAGTTCCAATGATTCAAACTAAAGCACATCATGGACACAGATTAAGCAGTTCATAAAAAAATAAAATAAAATAAAAAACACTTTTTTAAATAAATGACAGTTCACACGAGCTACTGGAGCAAGCCAAAAATAGTTACTCACACTGGAGAAATTTCCATTCAGGGACTTCAAATCCTCCAAGTCAGCGTAGCTGGAGAAATTGCCAATGTTCTTCTCAAGCCAGTCAGCACTGCTCGTAGTTTTGGAAAGACAGGCAGGATCTGGATTGAACACAGAGCATTGGGGGAATTCATCAGAGCACCACTGAATTGTGAGAAAGCTGAAATAACTGTGACAAGCTGAGACGTTGACGGACGCTTAGGGAACTACAGCGCGAGAGATGACAACTCAAGGCAGTGATGGCACTAAAAAGTACCTTTTAGGTCGTCTCTCGACAAGAAGCGTTGGACGAATTGAGTGAAGACGGCTCGTTTCTGCTCCTCCGCCATGAGGGATGCCTGACGACCGAGAGCCTGCACCCTGAATCAGGAAAGATCAGCGAACGTCACGGATTGCCAGACTTTACTCCGCTAAACACCACTTGAGGATTTCCACAGCACTGAGCATACTTACACAACTTGGTAGGTGTCGCAACTGAAGTTCTTGGAGCTAAGGCAGGACAGAAAGTCCCTAGAGACTGCTGACAAAAATGGTCTCAGCCTGTCCTGGAACCAGGCGGCAACGAAGCTGGCATCCGTCAGCTGTGCAGCGCTGAAGTTGTTGACTTTCACCTCTCCAATGGCATCGAGAACATGGGACTGAGGCTGACCGTTGGGTAGGGTCTGTAAAAATAATGGGGCATGTCAATTCAGAGCTCTGAGGCAGCACTTCATTTTCTGTTCCATAAAAAGCAGAGGTGTCGCCTACCTTGTTGGAGAACTTTGACAGAGCATCCTCCAGAACTCCTGCCACTTTCTGGAAGAAAAGCTTCCACGTCTCTGTGCTGACGCTCGTGCCGCCTGGCGCCTTGCAAGTCAGCAGCGTCAAGATGTCATCAGAGGACAGAGATGATGCAACCTTGAAAGAGGTGGACAGATTTAGGCAGTCAGAGACACAGGACACTTTGCAAAGGCAAGCACTAGGGTGCAGAGCTCATGGAGGACTTACCGAAGAGCAGGCATAATCAGAGATGTTGAAGCCACACAGCCCAGCCGAGAAATTTGCAGACGAACTCTGAGCCTCAACTTGACCACTGCAAGGCACAAAAGCACGATTCCCATTTACAACACTTTCTGAAGCCTACCTCTGCTTTCAGTAGATACCAAACCAATACTCACCGGTTAACATCTTGACACAGCCTGTTTTCTGTAAAGGAAGACCAAAAAATAAAAGATCAGATGGAGAACTTTCACATGCTATCTTATGAGTTTATTGCAAAATGACTCAATTCGATCAATCGCAAACTGCCGTTGTGTGTTCTGACTTACCATCTACTAATGTTTCATTGCACTATTGCGAGAGAAGATGAAGCAGAAAGAAAAGAGAAAACAATTATGAACAGCTTCTCCCCTGGCTTTAACTCAACTCATAAGCCATCTTAAACAATGAAGTACTTACGAAACCGACGGGGCGAGGAGGCGTACAGTCTGAAGAGAAGCCAAGAAAAAAGAGATTTCGGTCAATAGGAGGCCACTGGCATATGGCTTACATACACATGCATTTTGTCAGAATTCTTTTGTTTTATTCTGGTCATGCCATACCTTCTGCTTGTGACTGTAGAAGTTGGACTACACTGGACTTGAGCTCCACTTTAAGTTCAGATGGGAGAACTGCCAAAGCCGTCTCCAGGCCTTTCAATCTAAACAAAACATACAAAATGCAGATCTTCAGTGCTTGTTTCTACAGACTGCATACAAACTTAAAACCAAAGGTGCCAGGTTTCTCACATTGCACTGTAAGAGTCACATGTGAGGTTGGTGGGGATCACCACCAGAACTGAAGGACGGAAGCTGGCCAGCAGGACCACGAGATTGATTTGAAACCACAGCTCGTAGTCACTCGTTTGGAAGAGGGGGAATTTGGGAGCCAGAGCAGTCAAAGTCAGGTTCAGCATTGTGTCTCGGACATCCACGTTTCTGATGTAGGTTACGTTTTCCTGGAGGAGGGAGGGAAACAGAGCCTTCTTGTTCAAGAGCATCACAATCGTGGTCTAGGCCAATTAGGATAATCAGGTTCATCAAAAAAAAAAAAAAAAAAAAAAAAAAAAAACTCACCTCCTTGCTGACTTCAACAAATTTTTCAAAGAATTTCTCAAGCTGATTCTCATCTGGGGATTTTAGGATGCTGCTCAACACCTCCTTCACCACGGTCACATTTTCAAGAGCACCGGTGGACGGATCCAACAGCAGCTCGGCTTTCTGATCAGGTGACAGGGTTTCCAGAGCTGCCATCTAAGGTGAACAAAACACCAAGGAAATAGCAGGAATGATTGTCAGCGCTCTGCTTTCTACCCAACACTAAGCACTAGTACAAGTGCCAATCAAAGGCTCTACTAAAGCTGTATGACAACAGAAACATAAGAGAAGGTAGGTATTTTACCCCGCTGACGTTCAACTCCTTAAGGTCCGAGTAATTGGCCAATGTGGTGAATGGGCCCAAGTTGGCATTAAGCCAATCAGCATCGCTGGTAATGTTCTGTCTGCAACCTGTTTTTAAAGATAGGGGTGGAGGAAGATCAGTCTGAATCCCTGCACTGTTATGAAGTTGACACACACACAACTACGGTGAGCTGTCAGCTGGGGGGAAAAAAACCCCACTGCAACGCACTCTATTCTGGCAATAGAGGGATGCCGCAAAAGCATGCTCTGGAAAGGCCTACCTGGAAGGCTAAATTGGGTGGCAAATTTCTTCAGGTGCTCCACCAGAACTTTGGTTATCTCCTGCGTCCTGATGAATGTCATTTCGTGGAACACAGATCCCAGTCCTTCAACGCTGCAACAGAAAGCCAAAGAGGGTCATTATGTGGATGTATTGGTACAGATCTACAAACTTCCTGTCTCCAAATTCAGGCACTCACATCACATGGTAGTTGGTGCAGCTGATGTTAGCTGTGACTGTAACCAGCATTTCCGCGGTGAAACTGGGAAGGATAGGGATGAGCTTCACAGTGAACCACGTAACCCAGACAGAGGCCTCAAATTCCTGGATCTTCGATCTGATGATTATGAAGGTTCGGTTCATCATCACGTCTCTCACAGCAGGGATGATATCGGGACTCTGCAAAAACACAAACCCAGGATTGTAAACGGCACTGTAAGAGAGTACCGTACTTTGGGCTATTCTCCACGGCATCAATGCGATCTCTGTCAGACACTTTGACTTATTGACTTGCCTCAGGAGCTGCGCTCAGTACCGTCAGAAACTCCTCCACGTTCTCGAAACCGTCGCCTTCCTCCAGTCGGTCGAACACAGCGCTGATCTGGTTGGTGTTGTTCAGTACTCCAGAGCTCAGTGTGAGTTTAGCTACTTGGGTAGGGGTCAGCAGTTCCAATGATTCAAACTAAAGCACATCATGGACACAGATTAAGCAGTTCATAAAAAAATAAAATAAAATAAAAAACACTTTTTTAAATAAATGACAGTTCACACGAGCTACTGGAGCAAGCCAAAAATAGTTACTCACACTGGAGAAATTTCCATTCAGGGACTTCAAATCCTCCAAGTCAGCGTAGCTGGAGAAATTGCCAATGTTCTTCTCAAGCCAGTCAGCACTGCTCGTAGTTTTGGAAAGACAGGCAGGATCTGGATTGAACACAGAGCATTGGGGGAATTCATCAGAGCACCACTGAATTGTGAGAAAGCTGAAATAACTGTGACAAGCTGAGACGTTGACGGACGCTTAGGGAACTACAGCGCGAGAGATGACAACTCAAGGCAGTGATGGCACTAAAAAGTACCTTTTAGGTCGTCTCTCGACAAGAAGCGTTGGACGAATTGAGTGAAGACGGCTCGTTTCTGCTCCTCCGCCATGAGGGATGCCTGACGACCGAGAGCCTGCACCCTGAATCAGGAAAGATCAGCGAACGTCACGGATTGCCAGACTTTACTCCGCTAAACACCACTTGAGGATTTCCACAGCACTGAGCATACTTACACAACTTGGTAGGTGTCGCAACTGAAGTTCTTGGAGCTAAGGCAGGACAGAAAGTCCCTAGAGACTGCTGACAAAAATGGTCTCAGCCTGTCCTGGAACCAGGCGGCAACGAAGCTGGCATCCGTCAGCTGTGCAGCGCTGAAGTTGTTGACTTTCACCTCTCCAATGGCATCGAGAACATGGGACTGAGGCTGACCGTTGGGTAGGGTCTGTAAAAATAATGGGGCATGTCAATTCAGAGCTCTGAGGCAGCACTTCATTTTCTGTTCCATAAAAAGCAGAGGTGTCGCCTACCTTGTTGGAGAACTTTGACAGAGCATCCTCCAGAACTCCTGCCACTTTCTGGAAGAAAAGCTTCCACGTCTCTGTGCTGACGCTCGTGCCGCCTGGCGCCTTGCAAGTCAGCAGCGTCAAGATGTCATCAGAGGACAGAGATGATGCAACCTTGAAAGAGGTGGACAGATTTAGGCAGTCAGAGACACAGGACACTTTGCAAAGGCAAGCACTAGGGTGCAGAGCTCATGGAGGACTTACCGAAGAGCAGGCATAATCAGAGATGTTGAAGCCACACAGCCCAGCCGAGAAATTTGCAGACGAACTCTGAGCCTCAACTTGACCACTGCAAGGCACAAAAGCACGATTCCCATTTACAACACTTTCTGAAGCCTACCTCTGCTTTCAGTAGATACCAAACCAATACTCACCGGTTAACATCTTGACACAGCCTGTTTTCTGTAAAGGAAGACCAAAAAATAAAAGATCAGATGGAGAACTTTCACATGCTATCTTATGAGTTTATTGCAAAATGACTCAATTCGATCAATCGCAAACTGCCGTTGTGTGTTCTGACTTACCATCTACTAATGTTTCATTGCACTATTGCGAGAGAAGATGAAGCAGAAAGAAAAGAGAAAACAATTATGAACAGCTTCTCCCCTGGCTTTAACTCAACTCATAAGCCATCTTAAACAATGAAGTACTTACGAAACCGACGGGGCGAGGAGGCGTACAGTCTGAAGAGAAGCCAAGAAAAAAGAGATTTCGGTCAATAGGAGGCCACTGGCATATGGCTTACATACACATGCATTTTGTCAGAATTCTTTTGTTTTATTCTGGTCATGCCATACCTTCTGCTTGTGACTGTAGAAGTTGGACTACACTGGACTTGAGCTCCACTTTAAGTTCAGATGGGAGAACTGCCAAAGCCGTCTCCAGGCCTTTCAATCTAAACAAAACATACAAAATGCAGATCTTCAGTGCTTGTTTCTACAGACTGCATACAAACTTAAAACCAAAGGTGCCAGGTTTCTCACATTGCACTGTAAGAGTCACATGTGAGGTTGGTGGGGATCACCACCAGAACTGAAGGACGGAAGCTGGCCAGCAGGACCACGAGATTGATTTGAAACCACAGCTCGTAGTCACTCGTTTGGAAGAGGGGGAATTTGGGAGCCAGAGCAGTCAAAGTCAGGTTCAGCATTGTGTCTCGGACATCCACGTTTCTGATGTAGGTTACGTTTTCCTGGAGGAGGGAGGGAAACAGAGCCTTCTTGTTCAAGAGCATCACAATCGTGGTCTAGGCCAATTAGGATAATCAGGTTCATCAAAAAATAAAAAATAAAATAAAAAAAAAAACTCACCTCCTTGCTGACTTCAACAAATTTTTCAAAGAATTTCTCAAGCTGATTCTCATCTGGGGATTTTAGGATGCTGCTCAACACCTCCTTCACCACGGTCACATTTTCAAGAGCACCGGTGGACGGATCCAACAGCAGCTCGGCTTTCTGATCAGGTGACAGGGTTTCCAGAGCTGCCATCTAAGGTGAACAAAACACCAAGGAAATAGCAGGAATGATTGTCAGCGCTCTGCTTTCTACCCAACACTAAGCACTAGTACAAGTGCCAATCAAAGGCTCTACTAAAGCTGTATGACAACAGAAACATAAGAGAAGGTAGGTATTTTACCCCGCTGACGTTCAACTCCTTAAGGTCCGAGTAATTGGCCAATGTGGTGAATGGGCCCAAGTTGGCATTAAGCCAATCAGCATCGCTGGTAATGTTCTGTCTGCAACCTGTTTTTAAAGATAGGGGTGGAGGAAGATCAGTCTGAATCCCTGCACTGTTATGAAGTTGACACACACACAACTACGGTGAGCTGTCAGCTGGGGGGAAAAAAACCCCACTGCAACGCACTCTATTCTGGCAATAGAGGGATGCCGCAAAAGCATGCTCTGGAAAGGCCTACCTGGAAGGCTAAATTGGGTGGCAAATTTCTTCAGGTGCTCCACCAGAACTTTGGTTATCTCCTGCGTCCTGATGAATGTCATTTCGTGGAACACAGATCCCAGTCCTTCAACGCTGCAACAGAAAGCCAAAGAGGGTCATTATGTGGATGTATTGGTACAGATCTACAAACTTCCTGTCTCCAAATTCAGGCACTCACATCACATGGTAGTTGGTGCAGCTGATGTTAGCTGTGACTGTAACCAGCATTTCCGCGGTGAAACTGGGAAGGATAGGGATGAGCTTCACAGTGAACCACGTAACCCAGACAGAGGCCTCAAATTCCTGGATCTTCGATCTGATGATTATGAAGGTTCGGTTCATCATCACGTCTCTCACAGCAGGGATGATATCGGGACTCTGCAAAAACACAAACCCAGGATTGTAAACGGCACTGTAAGAGAGTACCGTACTTTGGGCTATTCTCCACGGCATCAATGCGATCTCTGTCAGACACTTTGACTTATTGACTTGCCTCAGGAGCTGCGCTCAGTACCGTCAGAAACTCCTCCACGTTCTCGAAACCGTCGCCTTCCTCCAGTCGGTCGAACACAGCGCTGATCTGGTTGGTGTTGTTCAGTACTCCAGAGCTCAGTGTGAGTTTAGCTACTTGGGTAGGGGTCAGCAGTTCCAATGATTCAAACTAAAGCACATCATGGACACAGATTAAGCAGTTCATAAAAAAATAAAATAAAATAAAAAACACTTTTTTAAATAAATGACAGTTCACACGAGCTACTGGAGCAAGCCAAAAATAGTTACTCACACTGGAGAAATTTCCATTCAGGGACTTCAAATCCTCCAAGTCAGCGTAGCTGGAGAAATTGCCAATGTTCTTCTCAAGCCAGTCAGCACTGCTCGTAGTTTTGGAAAGACAGGCAGGATCTGGATTGAACACAGAGCATTGGGGGAATTCATCAGAGCACCACTGAATTGTGAGAAAGCTGAAATAACTGTGACAAGCTGAGACGTTGACGGACGCTTAGGGAACTACAGCGCGAGAGATGACAACTCAAGGCAGTGATGGCACTAAAAAGTACCTTTTAGGTCGTCTCTCGACAAGAAGCGTTGGACGAATTGAGTGAAGACGGCTCGTTTCTGCTCCTCCGCCATGAGGGATGCCTGACGACCGAGAGCCTGCACCCTGAATCAGGAAAGATCAGCGAACGTCACGGATTGCCAGACTTTACTCCGCTAAACACCACTTGAGGATTTCCACAGCACTGAGCATACTTACACAACTTGGTAGGTGTCGCAACTGAAGTTCTTGGAGCTAAGGCAGGACAGAAAGTCCCTAGAGACTGCTGACAAAAATGGTCTCAGCCTGTCCTGGAACCAGGCGGCAACGAAGCTGGCATCCGTCAGCTGTGCAGCGCTGAAGTTGTTGACTTTCACCTCTCCAATGGCATCGAGAACATGGGACTGAGGCTGACCGTTGGGTAGGGTCTGTAAAAATAATGGGGCATGTCAATTCAGAGCTCTGAGGCAGCACTTCATTTTCTGTTCCATAAAAAGCAGAGGTGTCGCCTACCTTGTTGGAGAACTTTGACAGAGCATCCTCCAGAACTCCTGCCACTTTCTGGAAGAAAAGCTTCCACGTCTCTGTGCTGACGCTCGTGCCGCCTGGCGCCTTGCAAGTCAGCAGCGTCAAGATGTCATCAGAGGACAGAGATGATGCAACCTTGAAAGAGGTGGACAGATTTAGGCAGTCAGAGACACAGGACACTTTGCAAAGGCAAGCACGTGGGTGCAGAGCTCATGGAGGACTTACCGAAGAGCAGGCATAATCAGAGATGTTGAAGCCACACAGCCCAGCCGAGAAATTTGCAGACGAACTCTGAGCCTCAACTTGACCACTGCAAGGCACAAAAGCACGATTCCCATTTACAACACTTTCTGAAGCCTACCTCTGCTTACAGTAGATACCAAACCAATACTCACCGGTTAACATCTTGACACAGCCTGTTTTCTGTAAAGGAAGACCAAAAAATAAAAGATCAGATGGAGAACTTTCACATGCTATCTTATGAGTTTATTGCAAAATGACTCAATTCGATCAATCGCAAACTGCCGTTGTGTGTTCTGACTTACCATCTACTAATGTTTCATTGCACTATTGCGAGAGAAGATGAAGCAGAAAGAAAAGAGAAAACAATTATGAACAGCTTCTCCCCTGGCTTTAACTCAACTCATAAGCCATCTTAAACAATGAAGTACTTACGAAACCGACGGGGCGAGGAGGCGTACAGTCTGAAGAGAAGCCAAGAAAAAAGAGATTTCGGTCAATAGGAGGCCACTGGCATATGGCTTACATACACATGCATTTTGTCAGAATTCTTTTGTTTTATTCTGGTCATGCCATACCTTCTGCTTGTGACTGTAGAAGTTGGACTACACTGGACTTGAGCTCCACTTTAAGTTCAGATGGGAGAACTGCCAAAGCCGTCTCCAGGCCTTTCAATCTAAACAAAACATACAAAATGCAGATCTTCAGTGCTTGTTTCTACAGACTGCATACAAACTTAAAACCAAAGGTGCCAGGTTTCTCACATTGCACTGTAAGAGTCACATGTGAGGTTGGTGGGGATCACCACCAGAACTGAAGGACGGAAGCTGGCCAGCAGGACCACGAGATTGATTTGAAACCACAGCTCGTAGTCACTCGTTTGGAAGAGGGGGAATTTGGGAGCCAGAGCAGTCAAAGTCAGGTTCAGCATTGTGTCTCGGACATCCACGTTTCTGATGTAGGTTACGTTTTCCTGGAGGAGAGAGGGAAACAGAGCCTTCTTGTTCAAGAGCATCACAATCGTGGTCTAGGCCAATTAGGATAATCAGGTTCATCAAAAAAAAAAAAAAAAAAAAAAAAAAAAAACTCACCTCCTTGCTGACTTCAACAAATTTTTCAAAGAATTTCTCAAGCTGATTCTCATCTGGGGATTTTAGGATGCTGCTCAACACCTCCTTCACCACGGTCACATTTTCAAGAGCACCGGTGGACGGATCCAACAGCAGCTCGGCTTTCTGATCAGGTGACAGGGTTTCCAGAGCTGCCATCTAAGGTGAACAAAACACCAAGGAAATAGCAGGAATGATTGTCAGCGCTCTGCTTTCTACCCAACACTAAGCACTAGTACAAGTGCCAATCAAAGGCTCTACTAAAGCTGTATGACAACAGAAACATAAGAGAAGGTAGGTATTTTACCCCGCTGACGTTCAACTCCTTAAGGTCCGAGTAATTGGCCAATGTGGTGAATGGGCCCAAGTTGGCATTAAGCCAATCAGCATCGCTGGTAATGTTCTGTCTGCAACCTGTTTTTAAAGATAGGGGTGGAGGAAGATCAGTCTGAATCCCTGCACTGTTATGAAGTTGACACACACACAACTACGGTGAGCTGTCAGCTGGGGGGAAAAAAACCCCACTGCAACGCACTCTATTCTGGCAATAGAGGGATGCCGCAAAAGCATGCTCTGGAAAGGCCTACCTGGAAGGCTAAATTGGGTGGCAAATTTCTTCAGGTGCTCCACCAGAACTTTGGTTACCTCCTGCGTCCTGATGAATGTCATTTCGTGGAACACAGATCCCAGTCCTTCAACGCTGCAACAGAAAGCCAAAGAGGGTCATTATGTGGATGTATTGGTACAGATCTACAAACTTCCTGTCTCCAAATTCAGGCACTCACATCACATGGTAGTTGGTGCAGCTGATGTTAGCTGTGACTGTAACCAGCATTTCCGCGGTGAAACTGGGAAGGAT
Organism: Rhinichthys klamathensis goyatoka; assembly: GCF_029890125.1. Classification (NCBI taxonomy): domain Eukaryota; kingdom Metazoa; phylum Chordata; class Actinopteri; order Cypriniformes; family Leuciscidae; genus Rhinichthys; species Rhinichthys klamathensis. The sequence continues at coordinate 29,666 of NW_026606653.1, read as the reverse complement.
AGGGATGAGCTTCACAGTGAACCACGTAACCCAGACAGAGGCCTCAAATTCCTGGATCTTCGATCTGATGATTATGAAGGTTCGGTTCATCATCACGTCTCTCACAGCAGGGATGATATCGGGACTCTGCAAAAACACAAACCCAGGATTGTAAACGGCACTGTAAGAGAGTACCGTACTTTGGGCTATTCTCCACGGCATCAATGCGATCTCTGTCAGACACTTTGACTTATTGACTTGCCTCAGGAGCTGCGCTCAGTACCGTCAGAAACTCCTCCACGTTCTCGAAACCGTCGCCTTCCTCCAGTCGGTCGAACACAGCGCTGATCTGGTTGGTGTTGTTCAGTACTCCAGAGCTCAGTGTGAGTTTAGCTACTTGGGTAGGGGTCAGCAGTTCCAATGATTCAAACTAAAGCACATCATGGACACAGATTAAGCAGTTCATAAAAAAATAAAATAAAATAAAAAACACTTTTTTAAATAAATGACAGTTCACACGAGCTACTGGAGCAAGCCAAAAATAGTTACTCACACTGGAGAAATTTCCATTCAGGGACTTCAAATCCTCCAAGTCAGCGTAGCTGGAGAAATTGCCAATGTTCTTCTCAAGCCAGTCAGCACTGCTCGTAGTTTTGGAAAGACAGGCAGGATCTGGATTGAACACAGAGCATTGGGGGAATTCATCAGAGCACCACTGAATTGTGAGAAAGCTGAAATAACTGTGACAAGCTGAGACGTTGACGGACGCTTAGGGAACTACAGCGCGAGAGATGACAACTCAAGGCAGTGATGGCACTAAAAAGTACCTTTTAGGTCGTCTCTCGACAAGAAGCGTTGGACGAATTGAGTGAAGACGGCTCGTTTCTGCTCCTCCGCCATGAGGGATGCCTGACGACCGAGAGCCTGCACCCTGAATCAGGAAAGATCAGCGAACGTCACGGATTGCCAGACTTTACTCCGCTAAACACCACTTGAGGATTTCCACAGCACTGAGCATACTTACACAACTTGGTAGGTGTCGCAACTGAAGTTCTTGGAGCTAAGGCAGGACAGAAAGTCCCTAGAGACTGCTGACAAAAATGGTCTCAGCCTGTCCTGGAACCAGGCGGCAACGAAGCTGGCATCCGTCAGCTGTGCAGCGCTGAAGTTGTTGACTTTCACCTCTCCAATGGCATCGAGAACATGGGACTGAGGCTGACCGTTGGGTAGGGTCTGTAAAAATAATGGGGCATGTCAATTCAGAGCTCTGAGGCAGCACTTCATTTTCTGTTCCATAAAAAGCAGAGGTGTCGCCTACCTTGTTGGAGAACTTTGACAGAGCATCCTCCAGAACTCCTGCCACTTTCTGGAAGAAAAGCTTCCACGTCTCTGTGCTGACGCTCGTGCCGCCTGGCGCCTTGCAAGTCAGCAGCGTCAAGATGTCATCAGAGGACAGAGATGATGCAACCTTGAAAGAGGTGGACAGATTTAGGCAGTCAGAGACACAGGACACTTTGCAAAGGCAAGCACTAGGGTGCAGAGCTCATGGAGGACTTACCGAAGAGCAGGCATAATCAGAGATGTTGAAGCCACACAGCCCAGCCGAGAAATTTGCAGACGAACTCTGAGCCTCAACTTGACCACTGCAAGGCACAAAAGCACGATTCCCATTTACAACACTTTCTGAAGCCTACCTCTGCTTTCAGTAGATACCAAACCAATACTCACCGGTTAACATCTTGACACAGCCTGTTTTCTGTAAAGGAAGACCAAAAAATAAAAGATCAGATGGAGAACTTTCACATGCTATCTTATGAGTTTATTGCAAAATGACTCAATTCGATCAATCGCAAACTGCCGTTGTGTGTTCTGACTTACCATCTACTAATGTTTCATTGCACTATTGCGAGAGAAGATGAAGCAGAAAGAAAAGAGAAAACAATTATGAACAGCTTCTCCCCTGGCTTTAACTCAACTCATAAGCCATCTTAAACAATGAAGTACTTACGAAACCGACGGGGCGAGGAGGCGTACAGTCTGAAGAGAAGCCAAGAAAAAAGAGATTTCGGTCAATAGGAGGCCACTGGCATATGGCTTACATACACATGCATTTTGTCAGAATTCTTTTGTTTTATTCTGGTCATGCCATACCTTCTGCTTGTGACTGTAGAAGTTGGACTACACTGGACTTGAGCTCCACTTTAAGTTCAGATGGGAGAACTGCCAAAGCCGTCTCCAGGCCTTTCAATCTAAACAAAACATACAAAATGCAGATCTTCAGTGCTTGTTTCTACAGACTGCATACAAACTTAAAACCAAAGGTGCCAGGTTTCTCACATTGCACTGTAAGAGTCACATGTGAGGTTGGTGGGGATCACCACCAGAACTGAAGGACGGAAGCTGGCCAGCAGGACCACGAGATTGATTTGAAACCACAGCTCGTAGTCACTCGTTTGGAAGAGGGGGAATTTGGGAGCCAGAGCAGTCAAAGTCAGGTTCAGCATTGTGTCTCGGACATCCACGTTTCTGATGTAGGTTACGTTTTCCTGGAGGAGGGAGGGAAACAGAGCCTTCTTGTTCAAGAGCATCACAATCGTGGTCTAGGCCAATTAGGATAATCAGGTTCATCAAAAAATAAAAAATAAAATAAAAAAAAAAACTCACCTCCTTGCTGACTTCAACAAATTTTTCAAAGAATTTCTCAAGCTGATTCTCATCTGGGGATTTTAGGATGCTGCTCAACACCTCCTTCACCACGGTCACATTTTCAAGAGCACCGGTGGACGGATCCAACAGCAGCTCGGCTTTCTGATCAGGTGACAGGGTTTCCAGAGCTGCCATCTAAGGTGAACAAAACACCAAGGAAATAGCAGGAATGATTGTCAGCGCTCTGCTTTCTACCCAACACTAAGCACTAGTACAAGTGCCAATCAAAGGCTCTACTAAAGCTGTATGACAACAGAAACATAAGAGAAGGTAGGTATTTTACCCCGCTGACGTTCAACTCCTTAAGGTCCGAGTAATTGGCCAATGTGGTGAATGGGCCCAAGTTGGCATTAAGCCAATCAGCATCGCTGGTAATGTTCTGTCTGCAACCTGTTTTTAAAGATAGGGGTGGAGGAAGATCAGTCTGAATCCCTGCACTGTTATGAAGTTGACACACACACAACTACGGTGAGCTGTCAGCTGGGGGGAAAAAAACCCCACTGCAACGCACTCTATTCTGGCAATAGAGGGATGCCGCAAAAGCATGCTCTGGAAAGGCCTACCTGGAAGGCTAAATTGGGTGGCAAATTTCTTCAGGTGCTCCACCAGAACTTTGGTTATCTCCTGCGTCCTGATGAATGTCATTTCGTGGAACACAGATCCCAGTCCTTCAACGCTGCAACAGAAAGCCAAAGAGGGTCATTATGTGGATGTATTGGTACAGATCTACAAACTTCCTGTCTCCAAATTCAGGCACTCACATCACATGGTAGTTGGTGCAGCTGATGTTAGCTGTGACTGTAACCAGCATTTCCGCGGTGAAACTGGGAAGGATAGGGATGAGCTTCACAGTGAACCACGTAACCCAGACAGAGGCCTCAAATTCCTGGATCTTCGATCTGATGATTATGAAGGTTCGGTTCATCATCACGTCTCTCACAGCAGGGATGATATCGGGACTCTGCAAAAACACAAACCCAGGATTGTAAACGGCACTGTAAGAGAGTACCGTACTTTGGGCTATTCTCCACGGCATCAATGCGATCTCTGTCAGACACTTTGACTTATTGACTTGCCTCAGGAGCTGCGCTCAGTACCGTCAGAAACTCCTCCACGTTCTCGAAACCGTCGCCTTCCTCCAGTCGGTCGAACACAGCGCTGATCTGGTTGGTGTTGTTCAGTACTCCAGAGCTCAGTGTGAGTTTAGCTACTTGGGTAGGGGTCAGCAGTTCCAATGATTCAAACTAAAGCACATCATGGACACAGATTAAGCAGTTCATAAAAAAATAAAATAAAATAAAAAACACTTTTTTAAATAAATGACAGTTCACACGAGCTACTGGAGCAAGCCAAAAATAGTTACTCACACTGGAGAAATTTCCATTCAGGGACTTCAAATCCTCCAAGTCAGCGTAGCTGGAGAAATTGCCAATGTTCTTCTCAAGCCAGTCAGCACTGCTCGTAGTTTTGGAAAGACAGGCAGGATCTGGATTGAACACAGAGCATTGGGGGAATTCATCAGAGCACCACTGAATTGTGAGAAAGCTGAAATAACTGTGACAAGCTGAGACGTTGACGGACGCTTAGGGAACTACAGCGCGAGAGATGACAACTCAAGGCAGTGATGGCACTAAAAAGTACCTTTTAGGTCGTCTCTCGACAAGAAGCGTTGGACGAATTGAGTGAAGACGGCTCGTTTCTGCTCCTCCGCCATGAGGGATGCCTGACGACCGAGAGCCTGCACCCTGAATCAGGAAAGATCAGCGAACGTCACGGATTGCCAGACTTTACTCCGCTAAACACCACTTGAGGATTTCCACAGCACTGAGCATACTTACACAACTTGGTAGGTGTCGCAACTGAAGTTCTTGGAGCTAAGGCAGGACAGAAAGTCCCTAGAGACTGCTGACAAAAATGGTCTCAGCCTGTCCTGGAACCAGGCGGCAACGAAGCTGGCATCCGTCAGCTGTGCAGCGCTGAAGTTGTTGACTTTCACCTCTCCAATGGCATCGAGAACATGGGACTGAGGCTGACCGTTGGGTAGGGTCTGTAAAAATAATGGGGCATGTCAATTCAGAGCTCTGAGGCAGCACTTCATTTTCTGTTCCATAAAAAGCAGAGGTGTCGCCTACCTTGTTGGAGAACTTTGACAGAGCATCCTCCAGAACTCCTGCCACTTTCTGGAAGAAAAGCTTCCACGTCTCTGTGCTGACGCTCGTGCCGCCTGGCGCCTTGCAAGTCAGCAGCGTCAAGATGTCATCAGAGGACAGAGATGATGCAACCTTGAAAGAGGTGGACAGATTTAGGCAGTCAGAGACACAGGACACTTTGCAAAGGCAAGCACGTGGGTGCAGAGCTCATGGAGGACTTACCGAAGAGCAGGCATAATCAGAGATGTTGAAGCCACACAGCCCAGCCGAGAAATTTGCAGACGAACTCTGAGCCTCAACTTGACCACTGCAAGGCACAAAAGCACGATTCCCATTTACAACACTTTCTGAAGCCTACCTCTGCTTACAGTAGATACCAAACCAATACTCACCGGTTAACATCTTGACACAGCCTGTTTTCTGTAAAGGAAGACCAAAAAATAAAAGATCAGATGGAGAACTTTCACATGCTATCTTATGAGTTTATTGCAAAATGACTCAATTCGATCAATCGCAAACTGCCGTTGTGTGTTCTGACTTACCATCTACTAATGTTTCATTGCACTATTGCGAGAGAAGATGAAGCAGAAAGAAAAGAGAAAACAATTATGAACAGCTTCTCCCCTGGCTTTAACTCAACTCATAAGCCATCTTAAACAATGAAGTACTTACGAAACCGACGGGGCGAGGAGGCGTACAGTCTGAAGAGAAGCCAAGAAAAAAGAGATTTCGGTCAATAGGAGGCCACTGGCATATGGCTTACATACACATGCATTTTGTCAGAATTCTTTTGTTTTATTCTGGTCATGCCATACCTTCTGCTTGTGACTGTAGAAGTTGGACTACACTGGACTTGAGCTCCACTTTAAGTTCAGATGGGAGAACTGCCAAAGCCGTCTCCAGGCCTTTCAATCTAAACAAAACATACAAAATGCAGATCTTCAGTGCTTGTTTCTACAGACTGCATACAAACTTAAAACCAAAGGTGCCAGGTTTCTCACATTGCACTGTAAGAGTCACATGTGAGGTTGGTGGGGATCACCACCAGAACTGAAGGACGGAAGCTGGCCAGCAGGACCACGAGATTGATTTGAAACCACAGCTCGTAGTCACTCGTTTGGAAGAGGGGGAATTTGGGAGCCAGAGCAGTCAAAGTCAGGTTCAGCATTGTGTCTCGGACATCCACGTTTCTGATGTAGGTTACGTTTTCCTGGAGGAGGGAGGGAAACAGAGCCTTCTTGTTCAAGAGCATCACAATCGTGGTCTAGGCCAATTAGGATAATCAGGTTCATCAAAAAAAAAAAAAAAAAAAAAAAAAAAAAACTCACCTCCTTGCTGACTTCAACAAATTTTTCAAAGAATTTCTCAAGCTGATTCTCATCTGGGGATTTTAGGATGCTGCTCAACACCTCCTTCACCACGGTCACATTTTCAAGAGCACCGGTGGACGGATCCAACAGCAGCTCGGCTTTCTGATCAGGTGACAGGGTTTCCAGAGCTGCCATCTAAGGTGAACAAAACACCAAGGAAATAGCAGGAATGATTGTCAGCGCTCTGCTTTCTACCCAACACTAAGCACTAGTACAAGTGCCAATCAAAGGCTCTACTAAAGCTGTATGACAACAGAAACATAAGAGAAGGTAGGTATTTTACCCCGCTGACGTTCAACTCCTTAAGGTCCGAGTAATTGGCCAATGTGGTGAATGGGCCCAAGTTGGCATTAAGCCAATCAGCATCGCTGGTAATGTTCTGTCTGCAACCTGTTTTTAAAGATAGGGGTGGAGGAAGATCAGTCTGAATCCCTGCACTGTTATGAAGTTGACACACACACAACTACGGTGAGCTGTCAGCTGGGGGGAAAAAAACCCCACTGCAACGCACTCTATTCTGGCAATAGAGGGATGCCGCAAAAGCATGCTCTGGAAAGGCCTACCTGGAAGGCTAAATTGGGTGGCAAATTTCTTCAGGTGCTCCACCAGAACTTTGGTTACCTCCTGCGTCCTGATGAATGTCATTTCGTGGAACACAGATCCCAGTCCTTCAACGCTGCAACAGAAAGCCAAAGAGGGTCATTATGTGGATGTATTGGTACAGATCTACAAACTTCCTGTCTCCAAATTCAGGCACTCACATCACATGGTAGTTGGTGCAGCTGATGTTAGCTGTGACTGTAACCAGCATTTCCGCGGTGAAACTGGGAAGGATAGGGATGAGCTTCACAGTGAACCACGTAACCCAGACAGAGGCCTCAAATTCCTGGATCTTCGATCTGATGATTATGAAGGTTCGGTTCATCATCACGTCTCTCACAGCAGGGATGATATCGGGACTCTGCAAAAACACAAACCCAGGATTGTAAACGGCACTGTAAGAGAGTACCGTACTTTGGGCTATTCTCCACGGCATCAATGCGATCTCTGTCAGACACTTTGACTTATTGACTTGCCTCAGGAGCTGCGCTCAGTACCGTCAGAAACTCCTCCACGTTCTCGAAACCGTCGCCTTCCTCCAGTCGGTCGAACACAGCGCTGATCTGGTTGGTGTTGTTCAGTACTCCAGAGCTCAGTGTGAGTTTAGCTACTTGGGTAGGGGTCAGCAGTTCCAATGATTCAAACTAAAGCACATCATGGACACAGATTAAGCAGTTCATAAAAAAATAAAATAAAATAAAAAACACTTTTTTAAATAAATGACAGTTCACACGAGCTACTGGAGCAAGCCAAAAATAGTTACTCACACTGGAGAAATTTCCATTCAGGGACTTCAAATCCTCCAAGTCAGCGTAGCTGGAGAAATTGCCAATGTTCTTCTCAAGCCAGTCAGCACTGCTCGTAGTTTTGGAAAGACAGGCAGGATCTGGATTGAACACAGAGCATTGGGGGAATTCATCAGAGCACCACTGAATTGTGAGAAAGCTGAAATAACTGTGACAAGCTGAGACGTTGACGGACGCTTAGGGAACTACAGCGCGAGAGATGACAACTCAAGGCAGTGATGGCACTAAAAAGTACCTTTTAGGTCGTCTCTCGACAAGAAGCGTTGGACGAATTGAGTGAAGACGGCTCGTTTCTGCTCCTCCGCCATGAGGGATGCCTGACGACCGAGAGCCTGCACCCTGAATCAGGAAAGATCAGCGAACGTCACGGATTGCCAGACTTTACTCCGCTAAACACCACTTGAGGATTTCCACAGCACTGAGCATACTTACACAACTTGGTAGGTGTCGCAACTGAAGTTCTTGGAGCTAAGGCAGGACAGAAAGTCCCTAGAGACTGCTGACAAAAATGGTCTCAGCCTGTCCTGGAACCAGGCGGCAACGAAGCTGGCATCCGTCAGCTGTGCAGCGCTGAAGTTGTTGACTTTCACCTCTCCAATGGCATCGAGAACATGGGACTGAGGCTGACCGTTGGGTAGGGTCTGTAAAAATAATGGGGCATGTCAATTCAGAGCTCTGAGGCAGCACTTCATTTTCTGTTCCATAAAAAGCAGAGGTGTCGCCTACCTTGTTGGAGAACTTTGACAGAGCATCCTCCAGAACTCCTGCCACTTTCTGGAAGAAAAGCTTCCACGTCTCTGTGCTGACGCTCGTGCCGCCTGGCGCCTTGCAAGTCAGCAGCGTCAAGATGTCATCAGAGGACAGAGATGATGCAACCTTGAAAGAGGTGGACAGATTTAGGCAGTCAGAGACACAGGACACTTTGCAAAGGCAAGCACGTGGGTGCAGAGCTCATGGAGGACTTACCGAAGAGCAGGCATAATCAGAGATGTTGAAGCCACACAGCCCAGCCGAGAAATTTGCAGACGAACTCTGAGCCTCAACTTGACCACTGCAAGGCACAAAAGCACGATTCCCATTTACAACACTTTCTGAAGCCTACCTCTGCTTACAGTAGATACCAAACCAATACTCACCGGTTAACATCTTGACACAGCCTGTTTTCTGTAAAGGAAGACCAAAAAATAAAAGATCAGATGGAGAACTTTCACATGCTATCTTATGAGTTTATTGCAAAATGACTCAATTCGATCAATCGCAAACTGCCGTTGTGTGTTCTGACTTACCATCTACTAATGTTTCATTGCACTATTGCGAGAGAAGATGAAGCAGAAAGAAAAGAGAAAACAATTATGAACAGCTTCTCCCCTGGCTTTAACTCAACTCATAAGCCATCTTAAACAATGAAGTACTTACGAAACCGACGGGGCGAGGAGGCGTACAGTCTGAAGAGAAGCCAAGAAAAAAGAGATTTCGGTCAATAGGAGGCCACTGGCATATGGCTTACATACACATGCATTTTGTCAGAATTCTTTTGTTTTATTCTGGTCATGCCATACCTTCTGCTTGTGACTGTAGAAGTTGGACTACACTGGACTTGAGCTCCACTTTAAGTTCAGATGGGAGAACTGCCAAAGCCGTCTCCAGGCCTTTCAATCTAAACAAAACATACAAAATGCAGATCTTCAGTGCTTGTTTCTACAGACTGCATACAAACTTAAAACCAAAGGTGCCAGGTTTCTCACATTGCACTGTAAGAGTCACATGTGAGGTTGGTGGGGATCACCACCAGAACTGAAGGACGGAAGCTGGCCAGCAGGACCACGAGATTGATTTGAAACCACAGCTCGTAGTCACTCGTTTGGAAGAGGGGGAATTTGGGAGCCAGAGCAGTCAAAGTCAGGTTCAGCATTGTGTCTCGGACATCCACGTTTCTGATGTAGGTTACGTTTTCCTGGAGGAGGGAGGGAAACAGAGCCTTCTTGTTCAAGAGCATCACAATCGTGGTCTAGGCCAATTAGGATAATCAGGTTCATCAAAAAAAAAAAAAAAAAAAAAAAAAAAAAAACTCACCTCCTTGCTGACTTCAACAAATTTTTCAAAGAATTTCTCAAGCTGATTCTCATCTGGGGATTTTAGGATGCTGCTCAACACCTCCTTCACCACGGTCACATTTTCAAGAGCACCGGTGGACGGATCCAACAGCAGCTCGGCTTTCTGATCAGGTGACAGGGTTTCCAGAGCTGCCATCTAAGGTGAACAAAACACCAAGGAAATAGCAGGAATGATTGTCAGCGCTCTGCTTTCTACCCAACACTAAGCACTAGTACAAGTGCCAATCAAAGGCTCTACTAAAGCTGTATGACAACAGAAACATAAGAGAAGGTAGGTATTTTACCCCGCTGACGTTCAACTCCTTAAGGTCCGAGTAATTGGCCAATGTGGTGAATGGGCCCAAGTTGGCATTAAGCCAATCAGCATCGCTGGTAATGTTCTGTCTGCAACCTGTTTTTAAAGATAGGGGTGGAGGAAGATCAGTCTGAATCCCTGCACTGTTATGAAGTTGACACACACACAACTACGGTGAGCTGTCAGCTGGGGGGAAAAAAACCCCACTGCAACGCACTCTATTCTGGCAATAGAGGGATGCCGCAAAAGCATGCTCTGGAAAGGCCTACCTGGAAGGCTAAATTGGGTGGCAAATTTCTTCAGGTGCTCCACCAGAACTTTGGTTACCTCCTGCGTCCTGATGAATGTCATTTCGTGGAACACAGATCCCAGTCCTTCAACGCTGCAACAGAAAGCCAAAGAGGGTCATTATGTGGATGTATTGGTACAGATCTACAAACTTCCTGTCTCCAAATTCAGGCACTCACATCACATGGTAGTTGGTGCAGCTGATGTTAGCTGTGACTGTAACCAGCATTTCCGCGGTGAAACTGGGAAGGATAGGGATGAGCTTCACAGTGAACCACGTAACCCAGACAGAGGCCTCAAATTCCTGGATCTTCGATCTGATGATTATGAAGGTTCGGTTCATCATCACGTCTCTCACAGCAGGGATGATATCGGGACTCTGCAAAAACACAAACCCAGGATTGTAAACGGCACTGTAAGAGAGTACCGTACTTTGGGCTATTCTCCACGGCATCAATGCGATCTCTGTCAGACACTTTGACTTATTGACTTGCCTCAGGAGCTGCGCTCAGTACCGTCAGAAACTCCTCCACGTTCTCGAAACCGTCGCCTTCCTCCAGTCGGTCGAACACAGCGCTGATCTGGTTGGTGTTGTTCAGTACTCCAGAGCTCAGTGTGAGTTTAGCTACTTGGGTAGGGGTCAGCAGTTCCAATGATTCAAACTAAAGCACATCATGGACACAGATTAAGCAGTTCATAAAAAAATAAAATAAAATAAAAAACACTTTTTTAAATAAATGACAGTTCACACGAGCTACTGGAGCAAGCCAAAAATAGTTACTCACACTGGAGAAATTTCCATTCAGGGACTTCAAATCCTCCAAGTCAGCGTAGCTGGAGAAATTGCCAATGTTCTTCTCAAGCCAGTCAGCACTGCTCGTAGTTTTGGAAAGACAGGCAGGATCTGGATTGAACACAGAGCATTGGGGGAATTCATCAGAGCACCACTGAATTGTGAGAAAGCTGAAATAACTGTGACAAGCTGAGACGTTGACGGACGCTTAGGGAACTACAGCGCGAGAGATGACAACTCAAGGCAGTGATGGCACTAAAAAGTACCTTTTAGGTCGTCTCTCGACAAGAAGCGTTGGACGAATTGAGTGAAGACGGCTCGTTTCTGCTCCTCCGCCATGAGGGATGCCTGACGACCGAGAGCCTGCACCCTGAATCAGGAAAGATCAGCGAACGTCACGGATTGCCAGACTTTACTCCGCTAAACACCACTTGAGGATTTCCACAGCACTGAGCATACTTACACAACTTGGTAGGTGTCGCAACTGAAGTTCTTGGAGCTAAGGCAGGACAGAAAGTCCCTAGAGACTGCTGACAAAAATGGTCTCAGCCTGTCCTGGAACCAGGCGGCAACGAAGCTGGCATCCGTCAGCTGTGCAGCGCTGAAGTTGTTGACTTTCACCTCTCCAATGGCATCGAGAACATGGGACTGAGGCTGACCGTTGGGTAGGGTCTGTAAAAATAATGGGGCATGTCAATTCAGAGCTCTGAGGCAGCACTTCATTTTCTGTTCCATAAAAAGCAGAGGTGTCGCCTACCTTGTTGGAGAACTTTGACAGAGCATCCTCCAGAACTCCTGCCACTTTCTGGAAGAAAAGCTTCCACGTCTCTGTGCTGACGCTCGTGCCGCCTGGCGCCTTGCAAGTCAGCAGCGTCAAGATGTCATCAGAGGACAGAGATGATGCAACCTTGAAAGAGGTGGACAGATTTAGGCAGTCAGAGACACAGGACACTTTGCAAAGGCAAGCACGTGGGTGCAGAGCTCATGGAGGACTTACCGAAGAGCAGGCATAATCAGAGATGTTGAAGCCACACAGCCCAGCCGAGAAATTTGCAGACGAACTCTGAGCCTCAACTTGACCACTGCAAGGCACAAAAGCACGATTCCCATTTACAACACTTTCTGAAGCCTACCTCTGCTTTCAGTAGATACCAAACCAATACTCACCGGTTAACATCTTGACACAGCCTGTTTTCTGTAAAGGAAGACCAAAAAATAAAAGATCAGATGGAGAACTTTCACATGCTATCTTATGAGTTTATTGCAAAATGACTCAATTCGATCAATCGCAAACTGCCGTTGTGTGTTCTGACTTACCATCTACTAATGTTTCATTGCACTATTGCGAGAGAAGATGAAGCAGAAAGAAAAGAGAAAACAATTATGAACAGCTTCTCCCCTGGCTTTAACTCAACTCATAAGCCATCTTAAACAATGAAGTACTTACGAAACCGACGGGGCGAGGAGGCGTACAGTCTGAAGAGAAGCCAAGAAAAAAGAGATTTCGGTCAATAGGAGGCCACTGGCATATGGCTTACATACACATGCATTTTGTCAGAATTCTTTTGTTTTATTCTGGTCATGCCATACCTTCTGCTTGTGACTGTAGAAGTTGGACTACACTGGACTTGAGCTCCACTTTAAGTTCAGATGGGAGAACTGCCAAAGCCGTCTCCAGGCCTTTCAATCTAAACAAAACATACAAAATGCAGATCTTCAGTGCTTGTTTCTACAGACTGCATACAAACTTAAAACCAAAGGTGCCAGGTTTCTCACATTGCACTGTAAGAGTCACATGTGAGGTTGGTGGGGATCACCACCAGAACTGAAGGACGGAAGCTGGCCAGCAGGACCACGAGATTGATTTGAAACCACAGCTCGTAGTCACTCGTTTGGAAGAGGGGGAATTTGGGAGCCAGAGCAGTCAAAGTCAGGTTCAGCATTGTGTCTCGGACATCCACGTTTCTGATGTAGGTTACGTTTTCCTGGAGGAGGGAGGGAAACAGAGCCTTCTTGTTCAAGAGCATCACAATCGTGGTCTAGGCCAATTAGGATAATCAGGTTCATCAAAAAAAAAAAAAAAAAAAAAAATAAAAAACTCACCTCCTTGCTGACTTCAACAAATTTTTCAAAGAATTTCTCAAGCTGATTCTCATCTGGGGATTTTAGGATGCTGCTCAACACCTCCTTCACCACGGTCACATTTTCAAGAGCACCGGTGGACGGATCCAACAGCAGCTCGGCTTTCTGATCAGGTGACAGGGTTTCCAGAGCTGCCATCTAAGGTGAACAAAACACCAAGGAAATAGCAGGAATGATTGTCAGCGCTCTGCTTTCTACCCAACACTAAGCACTAGTACAAGTGCCAATCAAAGGCTCTACTAAAGCTGTATGACAACAGAAACATAAGAGAAGGTAGGTATTTTACCCCGCTGACGTTCAACTCCTTAAGGTCCGAGTAATTGGCCAATGTGGTGAATGGGCCCAAGTTGGCATTAAGCCAATCAGCATCGCTGGTAATGTTCTGTCTGCAACCTGTTTTTAAAGATAGGGGTGGAGGAAGATCAGTCTGAATCCCTGCACTGTTATGAAGTTGACACACACACAACTACGGTGAGCTGTCAGCTGGGGGGAAAAAAACCCCACTGCAACGCACTCTATTCTGGCAATAGAGGGATGCCGCAAAAGCATGCTCTGGAAAGGCCTACCTGGAAGGCTAAATTGGGTGGCAAATTTCTTCAGGTGCTCCACCAGAACTTTGGTTATCTCCTGCGTCCTGATGAATGTCATTTCGTGGAACACAGATCCCAGTCCTTCAACGCTGCAACAGAAAGCCAAAGAGGGTCATTATGTGGATGTATTGGTACAGATCTACAAACTTCCTGTCTCCAAATTCAGGCACTCACATCACATGGTAGTTGGTGCAGCTGATGTTAGCTGTGACTGTAACCAGCATTTCCGCGGTGAAACTGGGAAGGATAGGGATGAGCTTCACAGTGAACCACGTAACCCAGACAGAGGCCTCAAATTCCTGGATCTTCGATCTGATGATTATGAAGGTTCGGTTCATCATCACGTCTCTCACAGCAGGGATGATATCGGGACTCTGCAAAAACACAAACCCAGGATTGTAAACGGCACTGTAAGAGAGTACCGTACTTTGGGCTATTCTCCACGGCATCAATGCGATCTCTGTCAGACACTTTGACTTATTGACTTGCCTCAGGAGCTGCGCTCAGTACCGTCAGAAACTCCTCCACGTTCTCGAAACCGTCGCCTTCCTCCAGTCGGTCGAACACAGCGCTGATCTGGTTGGTGTTGTTCAGTACTCCAGAGCTCAGTGTGAGTTTAGCTACTTGGGTAGGGGTCAGCAGTTCCAATGATTCAAACTAAAGCACATCATGGACACAGATTAAGCAGTTCATAAAAAAATAAAATAAAATAAAAAACACTTTTTTAAATAAATGACAGTTCACACGAGCTACTGGAGCAAGCCAAAAATAGTTACTCACACTGGAGAAATTTCCATTCAGGGACTTCAAATCCTCCAAGTCAGCGTAGCTGGAGAAATTGCCAATGTTCTTCTCAAGCCAGTCAGCACTGCTCGTAGTTTTGGAAAGACAGGCAGGATCTGGATTGAACACAGAGCATTGGGGGAATTCATCAGAGCACCACTGAATTGTGAGAAAGCTGAAATAACTGTGACAAGCTGAGACGTTGACGGACGCTTAGGGAACTACAGCGCGAGAGATGACAACTCAAGGCAGTGATGGCACTAAAAAGTACCTTTTAGGTCGTCTCTCGACAAGAAGCGTTGGACGAATTGAGTGAAGACGGCTCGTTTCTGCTCCTCCGCCATGAGGGATGCCTGACGACCGAGAGCCTGCACCCTGAATCAGGAAAGATCAGCGAACGTCACGGATTGCCAGACTTTACTCCGCTAAACACCACTTGAGGATTTCCACAGCACTGAGCATACTTACACAACTTGGTAGGTGTCGCAACTGAAGTTCTTGGAGCTAAGGCAGGACAGAAAGTCCCTAGAGACTGCTGACAAAAATGGTCTCAGCCTGTCCTGGAACCAGGCGGCAACGAAGCTGGCATCCGTCAGCTGTGCAGCGCTGAAGTTGTTGACTTTCACCTCTCCAATGGCATCGAGAACATGGGACTGAGGCTGACCGTTGGGTAGGGTCTGTAAAAATAATGGGGCATGTCAATTCAGAGCTCTGAGGCAGCACTTCATTTTCTGTTCCATAAAAAGCAGAGGTGTCGCCTACCTTGTTGGAGAACTTTGACAGAGCATCCTCCAGAACTCCTGCCACTTTCTGGAAGAAAAGCTTCCACGTCTCTGTGCTGACGCTCGTGCCGCCTGGCGCCTTGCAAGTCAGCAGCGTCAAGATGTCATCAGAGGACAGAGATGATGCAACCTTGAAAGAGGTGGACAGATTTAGGCAGTCAGAGACACAGGACACTTTGCAAAGGCAAGCACGTGGGTGCAGAGCTCATGGAGGACTTACCGAAGAGCAGGCATAATCAGAGATGTTGAAGCCACACAGCCCAGCCGAGAAATTTGCAGACGAACTCTGAGCCTCAACTTGACCACTGCAAGGCACAAAAGCACGATTCCCATTTACAACACTTTCTGAAGCCTACCTCTGCTTTCAGTAGATACCAAACCAATACTCACCGGTTAACATCTTGACACAGCCTGTTTTCTGTAAAGGAAGACCAAAAAATAAAAGATCAGATGGAGAACTTTCACATGCTATCTTATGAGTTTATTGCAAAATGACTCAATTCGATCAATCGCAAACTGCCGTTGTGTGTTCTGACTTACCATCTACTAATGTTTCATTGCACTATTGCGAGAGAAGATGAAGCAGAAAGAAAAGAGAAAACAATTATGAACAGCTTCTCCCCTGGCTTTAACTCAACTCATAAGCCATCTTAAACAATGAAGTACTTACGAAACCGACGGGGCGAGGAGGCGTACAGTCTGAAGAGAAGCCAAGAAAAAAGAGATTTCGGTCAATAGGAGGCCACTGGCATATGGCTTACATACACATGCATTTTGTCAGAATTCTTTTGTTTTATTCTGGTCATGCCATACCTTCTGCTTGTGACTGTAGAAGTTGGACTACACTGGACTTGAGCTCCACTTTAAGTTCAGATGGGAGAACTGCCAAAGCCGTCTCCAGGCCTTTCAATCTAAACAAAACATACAAAATGCAGATCTTCAGTGCTTGTTTCTACAGACTGCATACAAACTTAAAACCAAAGGTGCCAGGTTTCTCACATTGCACTGTAAGAGTCACATGTGAGGTTGGTGGGGATCACCACCAGAACTGAAGGACGGAAGCTGGCCAGCAGGACCACGAGATTGATTTGAAACCACAGCTCGTAGTCACTCGTTTGGAAGAGGGGGAATTTGGGAGCCAGAGCAGTCAAAGTCAGGTTCAGCATTGTGTCTCGGACATCCACGTTTCTGATGTAGGTTACGTTTTCCTGGAGGAGGGAGGGAAACAGAGCCTTCTTGTTCAAGAGCATCACAATCGTGGTCTAGGCCAATTAGGATAATCAGGTTCATCAAAAAACAAAAAAAAAAAACAAAAAAAAAACTCACCTCCTTGCTGACTTCAACAAATTTTTCAAAGAATTTCTCAAGCTGATTCTCATCTGGGGATTTTAGGATGCTGCTCAACACCTCCTTCACCACGGTCACATTTTCAAGAGCACCGGTGGACGGATCCAACAGCAGCTCGGCTTTCTGATCAGGTGACAGGGTTTCCAGAGCTGCCATCTAAGGTGAACAAAACACCAAGGAAATAGCAGGAATGATTGTCAGCGCTCTGCTTTCTACCCAACACTAAGCACTAGTACAAGTGCCAATCAAAGGCTCTACTAAAGCTGTATGACAACAGAAACATAAGAGAAGGTAGGTATTTTACCCCGCTGACGTTCAACTCCTTAAGGTCCGAGTAATTGGCCAATGTGGTGAATGGGCCCAAGTTGGCATTAAGCCAATCAGCATCGCTGGTAATGTTCTGTCTGCAACCTGTTTTTAAAGATAGGGGTGGAGGAAGATCAGTCTGAATCCCTGCACTGTTATGAAGTTGACACACACACAACTACGGTGAGCTGTCAGCTGGGGGGAAAAAAACCCCACTGCAACGCACTCTATTCTGGCAATAGAGGGATGCCGCAAAAGCATGCTCTGGAAAGGCCTACCTGGAAGGCTAAATTGGGTGGCAAATTTCTTCAGGTGCTCCACCAGAACTTTGGTTACCTCCTGCGTCCTGATGAATGTCATTTCGTGGAACACAGATCCCAGTCCTTCAACGCTGCAACAGAAAGCCAAAGAGGGTCATTATGTGGATGTATTGGTACAGATCTACAAACTTCCTGTCTCCAAATTCAGGCACTCACATCACATGGTAGTTGGTGCAGCTGATGTTAGCTGTGACTGTAACCAGCATTTCCGCGGTGAAACTGGGAAGGATAGGGATGAGCTTCACAGTGAACCACGTAACCCAGACAGAGGCCTCAAATTCCTGGATCTTCGATCTGATGATTATGAAGGTTCGGTTCATCATCACGTCTCTCACAGCAGGGATGATATCGGGACTCTGCAAAAACACAAACCCAGGATTGTAAACGGCACTGTAAGAGAGTACCGTACTTTGGGCTATTCTCCACGGCATCAATGCGATCTCTGTCAGACACTTTGACTTATTGACTTGCCTCAGGAGCTGCGCTCAGTACCGTCAGAAACTCCTCCACGTTCTCGAAACCGTCGCCTTCCTCCAGTCGGTCGAACACAGCGCTGATCTGGTTGGTGTTGTTCAGTACTCCAGAGCTCAGTGTGAGTTTAGCTACTTGGGTAGGGGTCAGCAGTTCCAATGATTCAAACTAAAGCACATCATGGACACAGATTAAGCAGTTCATAAAAAAATAAAATAAAATAAAAAACACTTTTTTAAATAAATGACAGTTCACACGAGCTACTGGAGCAAGCCAAAAATAGTTACTCACACTGGAGAAATTTCCATTCAGGGACTTCAAATCCTCCAAGTCAGCGTAGCTGGAGAAATTGCCAATGTTCTTCTCAAGCCAGTCAGCACTGCTCGTAGTTTTGGAAAGACAGGCAGGATCTGGATTGAACACAGAGCATTGGGGGAATTCATCAGAGCACCACTGAATTGTGAGAAAGCTGAAATAACTGTGACAAGCTGAGACGTTGACGGACGCTTAGGGAACTACAGCGCGAGAGATGACAACTCAAGGCAGTGATGGCACTAAAAAGTACCTTTTAGGTCGTCTCTCGACAAGAAGCGTTGGACGAATTGAGTGAAGACGGCTCGTTTCTGCTCCTCCGCCATGAGGGATGCCTGACGACCGAGAGCCTGCACCCTGAATCAGGAAAGATCAGCGAACGTCACGGATTGCCAGACTTTACTCCGCTAAACACCACTTGAGGATTTCCACAGCACTGAGCATACTTACACAACTTGGTAGGTGTCGCAACTGAAGTTCTTGGAGCTAAGGCAGGACAGAAAGTCCCTAGAGACTGCTGACAAAAATGGTCTCAGCCTGTCCTGGAACCAGGCGGCAACGAAGCTGGCATCCGTCAGCTGTGCAGCGCTGAAGTTGTTGACTTTCACCTCTCCAATGGCATCGAGAACATGGGACTGAGGCTGACCGTTGGGTAGGGTCTGTAAAAATAATGGGGCATGTCAATTCAGAGCTCTGAGGCAGCACTTCATTTTCTGTTCCATAAAAAGCAGAGGTGTCGCCTACCTTGTTGGAGAACTTTGACAGAGCATCCTCCAGAACTCCTGCCACTTTCTGGAAGAAAAGCTTCCACGTCTCTGTGCTGACGCTCGTGCCGCCTGGCGCCTTGCAAGTCAGCAGCGTCAAGATGTCATCAGAGGACAGAGATGATGCAACCTTGAAAGAGGTGGACAGATTTAGGCAGTCAGAGACACAGGACACTTTGCAAAGGCAAGCACTAGGGTGCAGAGCTCATGGAGGACTTACCGAAGAGCAGGCATAATCAGAGATGTTGAAGCCACACAGCCCAGCCGAGAAATTTGCAGACGAACTCTGAGCCTCAACTTGACCACTGCAAGGCACAAAAGCACGATTCCCATTTACAACACTTTCTGAAGCCTACCTCTGCTTTCAGTAGATACCAAACCAATACTCACCGGTTAACATCTTGACACAGCCTGTTTTCTGTAAAGGAAGACCAAAAAATAAAAGATCAGATGGAGAACTTTCACATGCTATCTTATGAGTTTATTGCAAAATGACTCAATTCGATCAATCGCAAACTGCCGTTGTGTGTTCTGACTTACCATCTACTAATGTTTCATTGCACTATTGCGAGAGAAGATGAAGCAGAAAGAAAAGAGAAAACAATTATGAACAGCTTCTCCCCTGGCTTTAACTCAACTCATAAGCCATCTTAAACAATGAAGTACTTACGAAACCGACGGGGCGAGGAGGCGTACAGTCTGAAGAGAAGCCAAGAAAAAAGAGATTTCGGTCAATAGGAGGCCACTGGCATATGGCTTACATACACATGCATTTTGTCAGAATTCTTTTGTTTTATTCTGGTCATGCCATACCTTCTGCTTGTGACTGTAGAAGTTGGACTACACTGGACTTGAGCTCCACTTTAAGTTCAGATGGGAGAACTGCCAAAGCCGTCTCCAGGCCTTTCAATCTAAACAAAACATACAAAATGCAGATCTTCAGTGCTTGTTTCTACAGACTGCATACAAACTTAAAACCAAAGGTGCCAGGTTTCTCACATTGCACTGTAAGAGTCACATGTGAGGTTGGTGGGGATCACCACCAGAACTGAAGGACGGAAGCTGGCCAGCAGGACCACGAGATTGATTTGAAACCACAGCTCGTAGTCACTCGTTTGGAAGAGGGGGAATTTGGGAGCCAGAGCAGTCAAAGTCAGGTTCAGCATTGTGTCTCGGACATCCACGTTTCTGATGTAGGTTACGTTTTCCTGGAGGAGGGAGGGAAACAGAGCCTTCTTGTTCAAGAGCATCACAATCGTGGTCTAGGCCAATTAGGATAATCAGGTTCATCAAAAAAAAAAAAAAAAAAAAAAAACTCACCTCCTTGCTGACTTCAACAAATTTTTCAAAGAATTTCTCAAGCTGATTCTCATCTGGGGATTTTAGGATGCTGCTCAACACCTCCTTCACCACGGTCACATTTTCAAGAGCACCGGTGGACGGATCCAACAGCAGCTCGGCTTTCTGATCAGGTGACAGGGTTTCCAGAGCTGCCATCTAAGGTGAACAAAACACCAAGGAAATAGCAGGAATGATTGTCAGCGCTCTGCTTTCTACCCAACACTAAGCACTAGTACAAGTGCCAATCAAAGGCTCTACTAAAGCTGTATGACAACAGAAACATAAGAGAAGGTAGGTATTTTACCCCGCTGACGTTCAACTCCTTAAGGTCCGAGTAATTGGCCAATGTGGTGAATGGGCCCAAGTTGGCATTAAGCCAATCAGCATCGCTGGTAATGTTCTGTCTGCAACCTGTTTTTAAAGATAGGGGTGGAGGAAGATCAGTCTGAATCCCTGCACTGTTATGAAGTTGACACACACACAACTACGGTGAGCTGTCAGCTGGGGGGAAAAAAACCCCACTGCAACGCACTCTATTCTGGCAATAGAGGGATGCCGCAAAAGCATGCTCTGGAAAGGCCTACCTGGAAGGCTAAATTGGGTGGCAAATTTCTTCAGGTGCTCCACCAGAACTTTGGTTATCTCCTGCGTCCTGATGAATGTCATTTCGTGGAACACAGATCCCAGTCCTTCAACGCTGCAACAGAAAGCCAAAGAGGGTCATTATGTGGATGTATTGGTACAGATCTACAAACTTCCTGTCTCCAAATTCAGGCACTCACATCACATGGTAGTTGGTGCAGCTGATGTTAGCTGTGACTGTAACCAGCATTTCCGCGGTGAAACTGGGAAGGATAGGGATGAGCTTCACAGTGAACCACGTAACCCAGACAGAGGCCTCAAATTCCTGGATCTTCGATCTGATGATTATGAAGGTTCGGTTCATCATCACGTCTCTCACAGCAGAGATGATATCGGGACTCTGCAAAAACACAAACCCAGGATTGTAAACGGCACTGTAAGAGAGTACCGTACTTTGGGCTATTCTCCACGGCATCAATGCGATCTCTGTCAGACACTTTGACTTATTGACTTGCCTCAGGAGCTGCGCTCAGTACCGTCAGAAACTCCTCCACGTTCTCGAAACCGTCGCCTTCCTCCAGTCGGTCGAACACAGCGCTGATCTGGTTGGTGTTGTTCAGTACTCCAGAGCTCAGTGTGAGTTTAGCTACTTGGGTAGGGGTCAGCAGTTCCAATGATTCAAACTAAAGCACATCATGGACACAGATTAAGCAGTTCATAAAAAAATTAAATAAATAAAAAAACACTTTTTTAAATAAATGACAGTTCACACGAGCTACTGGAGCAAGCCAAAAATAGTTACTCACACTGGAGAAATTTCCATTCAGGGACTTCAAATCCTCCAAGTCAGCGTAGCTGGAGAAATTGCCAATGTTCTTCTCAAGCCAGTCAGCACTGCTCGTAGTTTTGGAAAGACAGGCAGGATCTGGATTGAACACAGAGCATTGGGGGAATTCATCAGAGCACCACTGAATTGTGAGAAAGCTGAAATAACTGTGACAAGCTGAGACGTTGACGGACGCTTAGGGAACTACAGCGCGAGAGATGACAACTCAAGGCAGTGATGGCACTAAAAAGTACCTTTTAGGTCGTCTCTCGACAAGAAGCGTTGGACGAATTGAGTGAAGACGGCTCGTTTCTGCTCCTCCGCCATGAGGGATGCCTGACGACCGAGAGCCTGCACCCTGAATCAGGAAAGATCAGCGAACGTCACGGATTGCCAGACTTTACTCCGCTAAACACCACTTGAGGATTTCCACAGCACTGAGCATACTTACACAACTTGGTAGGTGTCGCAACTGAAGTTCTTGGAGCTAAGGCAGGACAGAAAGTCCCTAGAGACTGCTGACAAAAATGGTCTCAGCCTGTCCTGGAACCAGGCGGCAACGAAGCTGGCATCCGTCAGCTGTGCAGCGCTGAAGTTGTTGACTTTCACCTCTCCAATGGCATCGAGAACATGGGACTGAGGCTGACCGTTGGGTAGGGTCTGTAAAAATAATGGGGCATGTCAATTCAGAGCTCTGAGGCAGCACTTCATTTTCTGTTCCATAAAAAGCAGAGGTGTCGCCTACCTTGTTGGAGAACTTTGACAGAGCATCCTCCAGAACTCCTGCCACTTTCTGGAAGAAAAGCTTCCACGTCTCTGTGCTGACGCTCGTGCCGCCTGGCGCCTTGCAAGTCAGCAGCGTCAAGATGTCATCAGAGGACAGAGATGATGCAACCTTGAAAGAGGTGGACAGATTTAGGCAGTCAGAGACACAGGACACTTTGCAAAGGCAAGCACGTGGGTGCAGAGCTCATGGAGGACTTACCGAAGAGCAGGCATAATCAGAGATGTTGAAGCCACACAGCCCAGCCGAGAAATTTGCAGACGAACTCTGAGCCTCAACTTGACCACTGCAAGGCACAAAAGCACGATTCCCATTTACAACACTTTCTGAAGCCTACCTCTGCTTTCAGTAGATACCAAACCAATACTCACCGGTTAACATCTTGACACAGCCTGTTTTCTGTAAAGGAAGACCAAAAAATAAAAGATCAGATGGAGAACTTTCACATGCTATCTTATGAGTTTATTGCAAAATGACTCAATTCGATCAATCGCAAACTGCCGTTGTGTGTTCTGACTTACCATCTACTAATGTTTCATTGCACTATTGCGAGAGAAGATGAAGCAGAAAGAAAAGAGAAAACAATTATGAACAGCTTCTCCCCTGGCTTTAACTCAACTCATAAGCCATCTTAAACAATGAAGTACTTACGAAACCGACGGGGCGAGGAGGCGTACAGTCTGAAGAGAAGCCAAGAAAAAAGAGATTTCGGTCAATAGGAGGCCACTGGCATATGGCTTACATACACATGCATTTTGTCAGAATTCTTTTGTTTTATTCTGGTCATGCCATACCTTCTGCTTGTGACTGTAGAAGTTGGACTACACTGGACTTGAGCTCCACTTTAAGTTCAGATGGGAGAACTGCCAAAGCCGTCTCCAGGCCTTTCAATCTAAACAAAACATACAAAATGCAGATCTTCAGTGCTTGTTTCTACAGACTGCATACAAACTTAAAACCAAAGGTGCCAGGTTTCTCACATTGCACTGTAAGAGTCACATGTGAGGTTGGTGGGGATCACCACCAGAACTGAAGGACGGAAGCTGGCCAGCAGGACCACGAGATTGATTTGAAACCACAGCTCGTAGTCACTCGTTTGGAAGAGGGGGAATTTGGGAGCCAGAGCAGTCAAAGTCAGGTTCAGCATTGTGTCTCGGACATCCACGTTTCTGATGTAGGTTACGTTTTCCTGGAGGAGGGAGGGAAACAGAGCCTTCTTGTTCAAGAGCATCACAATCGTGGTCTAGGCCAATTAGGATAATCAGGTTCATCAAAAAAAAAAAAAAAAAAAAAAACTCACCTCCTTGCTGACTTCAACAAATTTTTCAAAGAATTTCTCAAGCTGATTCTCATCTGGGGATTTTAGGATGCTGCTCAACACCTCCTTCACCACGGTCACATTTTCAAGAGCACCGGTGGACGGATCCAACAGCAGCTCGGCTTTCTGATCAGGTGACAGGGTTTCCAGAGCTGCCATCTAAGGTGAACAAAACACCAAGGAAATAGCAGGAATGATTGTCAGCGCTCTGCTTTCTACCCAACACTAAGCACTAGTACAAGTGCCAATCAAAGGCTCTACTAAAGCTGTATGACAACAGAAACATAAGAGAAGGTAGGTATTTTACCCCGCTGACGTTCAACTCCTTAAGGTCCGAGTAATTGGCCAATGTGGTGAATGGGCCCAAGTTGGCATTAAGCCAATCAGCATCGCTGGTAATGTTCTGTCTGCAACC
This sequence comes from Rhinichthys klamathensis goyatoka, assembly GCF_029890125.1. NCBI lineage: Eukaryota > Metazoa > Chordata > Actinopteri > Cypriniformes > Leuciscidae > Rhinichthys > Rhinichthys klamathensis. The sequence goes on along the minus strand of NW_026606653.1, from coordinate 5,482 downwards.
TGTTTTTAAAGATAGGGGTGGAGGAAGATCAGTCTGAATCCCTGCACTGTTATGAAGTTGACACACACACAACTACGGTGAGCTGTCAGCTGGGGGGGGAAAAACCCCACTGCAACGCACTCTATTCTGGCAATAGAGGGATGCCGCAAAAGCATGCTCTGGAAAGGCCTACCTGGAAGGCTAAATTGGGTGGCAAATTTCTTCAGGTGCTCCACCAGAACTTTGGTTACCTCCTGCGTCCTGATGAATGTCATTTCGTGGAACACAGATCCCAGTCCTTCAACGCTGCAACAGAAAGCCAAAGAGGGTCATTATGTGGATGTATTGGTACAGATCTACAAACTTCCTGTCTCCAAATTCAGGCACTCACATCACATGGTAGTTGGTGCAGCTGATGTTAGCTGTGACTGTAACCAGCATTTCCGCGGTGAAACTGGGAAGGATAGGGATGAGCTTCACAGTGAACCACGTAACCCAGACAGAGGCCTCAAATTCCTGGATCTTCGATCTGATGATTATGAAGGTTCGGTTCATCATCACGTCTCTCACAGCAGGGATGATATCGGGACTCTGCAAAAACACAAACCCAGGATTGTAAACGGCACTGTAAGAGAGTACCGTACTTTGGGCTATTCTCCACGGCATCAATGCGATCTCTGTCAGACACTTTGACTTATTGACTTGCCTCAGGAGCTGCGCTCAGTACCGTCAGAAACTCCTCCACGTTCTCGAAACCGTCGCCTTCCTCCAGTCGGTCGAACACAGCGCTGATCTGGTTGGTGTTGTTCAGTACTCCAGAGCTCAGTGTGAGTTTAGCTACTTGGGTAGGGGTCAGCAGTTCCAATGATTCAAACTAAAGCACATCATGGACACAGATTAAGCAGTTCATAAAAAAATAAAATAAAATAAAAAACACTTTTTTAAATAAATGACAGTTCACACGAGCTACTGGAGCAAGCCAAAAATAGTTACTCACACTGGAGAAATTTCCATTCAGGGACTTCAAATCCTCCAAGTCAGCGTAGCTGGAGAAATTGCCAATGTTCTTCTCAAGCCAGTCAGCACTGCTCGTAGTTTTGGAAAGACAGGCAGGATCTGGATTGAACACAGAGCATTGGGGGAATTCATCAGAGCACCACTGAATTGTGAGAAAGCTGAAATAACTGTGACAAGCTGAGACGTTGACGGACGCTTAGGGAACTACAGCGCGAGAGATGACAACTCAAGGCAGTGATGGCACTAAAAAGTACCTTTTAGGTCGTCTCTCGACAAGAAGCGTTGGACGAATTGAGTGAAGACGGCTCGTTTCTGCTCCTCCGCCATGAGGGATGCCTGACGACCGAGAGCCTGCACCCTGAATCAGGAAAGATCAGCGAACGTCACGGATTGCCAGACTTTACTCCGCTAAACACCACTTGAGGATTTCCACAGCACTGAGCATACTTACACAACTTGGTAGGTGTCGCAACTGAAGTTCTTGGAGCTAAGGCAGGACAGAAAGTCCCTAGAGACTGCTGACAAAAATGGTCTCAGCCTGTCCTGGAACCAGGCGGCAACGAAGCTGGCATCCGTCAGCTGTGCAGCGCTGAAGTTGTTGACTTTCACCTCTCCAATGGCATCGAGAACATGGGACTGAGGCTGACCGTTGGGTAGGGTCTGTAAAAATAATGGGGCATGTCAATTCAGAGCTCTGAGGCAGCACTTCATTTTCTGTTCCATAAAAAGCAGAGGTGTCGCCTACCTTGTTGGAGAACTTTGACAGAGCATCCTCCAGAACTCCTGCCACTTTCTGGAAGAAAAGCTTCCACGTCTCTGTGCTGACGCTCGTGCCGCCTGGCGCCTTGCAAGTCAGCAGCGTCAAGATGTCATCAGAGGACAGAGATGATGCAACCTTGAAAGAGGTGGACAGATTTAGGCAGTCAGAGACACAGGACACTTTGCAAAGGCAAGCACGTGGGTGCAGAGCTCATGGAGGACTTACCGAAGAGCAGGCATAATCAGAGATGTTGAAGCCACACAGCCCAGCCGAGAAATTTGCAGACGAACTCTGAGCCTCAACTTGACCACTGCAAGGCACAAAAGCACGATTCCCATTTACAACACTTTCTGAAGCCTACCTCTGCTTTCAGTAGATACCAAACCAATACTCACCGGTTAACATCTTGACACAGCCTGTTTTCTGTAAAGGAAGACCAAAAAATAAAAGATCAGATGGAGAACTTTCACATGCTATCTTATGAGTTTATTGCAAAATGACTCAATTCGATCAATCGCAAACTGCCGATGTGTGTTCTGACTTACCATCTACTAATGTTTCATTGCACTATTGCGAGAGAAGATGAAGCAGAAAGAAAAGAGAAAACAATTATGAACAGCTTCTCCCCTGGCTTTAACTCAACTCATAAGCCATCTTAAACAATGAAGTACTTACGAAACCGACGGGGCGAGGAGGCGTACAGTCTGAAGAGAAGCCAAGAAAAAAGAGATTTCGGTCAATAGGAGGCGACTGGCATATGGCTTACATACACATGCATTTTGTCAGAATTCTTTTGTTTTATTCTGGTCATGCCATACCTTCTGCTTGTGACTGTAGAAGTTGGACTACACTGGACTTGAGCTCCACTTTAAGTTCAGATGGGAGAACTGCCAAAGCCGTCTCCAGGCCTTTCAATCTAAACAAAACATACAAAATGCAGATCTTCAGTGCTTGTTTCTACAGACTGCATACAAACTTAAAACCAAAGGTGCCAGGTTTCTCACATTGCACTGTAAGAGTCACATGTGAGGTTGGTGGGGATCACCACCAGAACTGAAGGACGGAAGCTGGCCAGCAGGACCACGAGATTGATTTGAAACCACAGCTCGTAGTCACTCGTTTGGAAGAGGGGGAATTTGGGAGCCAGAGCAGTCAAAGTCAGGTTCAGCATTGTGTCTCGGACATCCACGTTTCTGATGTAGGTTACGTTTTCCTGGAGGAGGGAGGGAAACAGAGCCTTCTTGTTCAAGAGCATCACAATCGTGGTCTAGGCCAATTAGGATAATCAGGTTCATCAAAAAAAAAAAAAAAAAAAAAACTCACCTCCTTGCTGACTTCAACAAATTTTTCAAAGAATTTCTCAAGCTGATTCTCATCTGGGGATTTTAGGATGCTGCTCAACACCTCCTTCACCACGGTCACATTTTCAAGAGCACCGGTGGACGGATCCAACAGCAGCTCGGCTTTCTGATCAGGTGACAGGGTTTCCAGAGCTGCCATCTAAGGTGAACAAAACACCAAGGAAATAGCAGGAATGATTGTCAGCGCTCTGCTTTCTACCCAACACTAAGCACTAGTACAAGTGCCAATCAAAGGCTCTACTAAAGCTGTATGACAACAGAAACATAAGAGAAGGTAGGTATTTTACCCCGCTGACGTTCAACTCCTTAAGGTCCGAGTAATTGGCCAATGTGGTGAATGGGCCCAAGTTGGCATTAAGCCAATCAGCATCGCTGGTAATGTTCTGTCTGCAACCTGTTTTTAAAGATAGGGGTGGAGGAAGATCAGTCTGAATCCCTGCACTGTTATGAAGTTGACACACACACAACTACGGTGAGCTGTCAGCTGGGGGGAAAAAAACCCCACTGCAACGCACTCTATTCTGGCAATAGAGGGATGCCGCAAAAGCATGCTCTGGAAAGGCCTACCTGGAAGGCTAAATTGGGTGGCAAATTTCTTCAGGTGCTCCACCAGAACTTTGGTTATCTCCTGCGTCCTGATGAATGTCATTTCGTGGAACACAGATCCCAGTCCTTCAACGCTGCAACAGAAAGCCAAAGAGGGTCATTATGTGGATGTATTGGTACAGATCTACAAACTTCCTGTCTCCAAATTCAGGCACTCACATCACATGGTAGTTGGTGCAGCTGATGTTAGCTGTGACTGTAACCAGCATTTCCGCGGTGAAACTGGGAAGGATAGGGATGAGCTTCACAGTGAACCACGTAACCCAGACAGAGGCCTCAAATTCCTGGATCTTCGATCTGATGATTATGAAGGTTCGGTTCATCATCACGTCTCTCACAGCAGGGATGATATCGGGACTCTGCAAAAACACAAACCCAGGATTGTAAACGGCACTGTAAGAGAGTACCGTACTTTGGGCTATTCTCCACGGCATCAATGCGATCTCTGTCAGACACTTTGACTTATTGACTTGCCTCAGGAGCTGCGCTCAGTACCGTCAGAAACTCCTCCACGTTCTCGAAACCGTCGCCTTCCTCCAGTCGGTCGAACACAGCGCTGATCTGGTTGGTGTTGTTCAGTACTCCAGAGCTCAGTGTGAGTTTAGCTACTTGGGTAGGGGTCAGCAGTTCCAATGATTCAAACTAAAGCACATCATGGACACAGATTAAGCAGTTCATAAAAAAATAAAATAAAATAAAAAACACTTTTTTAAATAAATGACAGTTCACACGAGCTACTGGAGCAAGCCAAAAATAGTTACTCACACTGGAGAAATTTCCATTCAGGGACTTCAAATCCTCCAAGTCAGCGTAGCTGGAGAAATTGCCAATGTTCTTCTCAAGCCAGTCAGCACTGCTCGTAGTTTTGGAAAGACAGGCAGGATCTGGATTGAACACAGAGCATTGGGGGAATTCATCAGAGCACCACTGAATTGTGAGCAAGCTGAAATAACTTTGTAAAAGACCTCATAGGTTTTACCATTCAAGCTATTGCTCATACGGAGTGTTTTTGTTGTTTTAAATTAATACAAAAAACACATTTGCTTACTGAAATTTAAACAAATTAAAAAATGCTGCACCTGAAACTTCTCTAGAGAGGAACGGCAGAATGAATTGTTTGTAGATGGAGGACTTCAAAGTTACATTCACCAGATTCACTTGCTGATTGAATGTTTTGACTCTGTAAACCAATAAATGTTCAAACATAAGCCACAATTTCAATGTCACTGCAATGTATCCAATGTATTCAATATTTTGACTCATACATTGCCTGGAAGCTGACACATGAAAAGTTTATCTTGCTCATGTTGGATAAGAACTCTGTTGTAATGAATGGGAGGATTGGAATAAGTCTGACACACAGCCATGACTGAACAAACTCCACGTTCTGTGCATTCTCCACAGTCAGTGTGTTTAAGGCACCAAAACTTTCAGCGATGCCCTCCATCGAAGACACTCCCTGAAATAAAAATATGCTTGATCACTCAAATTAATTTAATGATAATTTACAAACTGATTAAGCATCCAGGCTGAAGAGACAGTGTCAATTTGCACCATGCATGTAGCGATCATTAATAATATCACAAATGAATTATGAACATTTGAAGATTCAACTGATTGCATGCATGAAAGCAAATATTTCAGGAAAAGAAGAACGTACTGAATGTAAATAAAATTTAAAATAATCGAAAATAAGCAAAGCAGCATGCAGTTGATGTTTTCCAGGAAAGGATAAATAGTCTTAGATGTGGATTTCTTA